>NW_026735430.1:0-129561 GCF_949786415.1 Peromyscus eremicus
TAGGAAGCACAGTTCTTTTGTTCTGAGCAAGCTCATTGTTCGGACCCCATATGAACCATAGTAGAATAGAAGACTGCTCTTTGCTCAAAAGCAGAGTGTGTTTCTTGTAAGGCGAGCTATCGTTTGTTTCCCAGTCCTAAATGGAGTTGAATCACATGCAGTTTTTGGTCCTACGAACCAGAGTTGTTTTCTGGTAAGGAAAGTCACTATTGCACTCCCATTGCCATACACAGTTCAAATAGCACTCATGTCTGTTCCCAGCAAGTACAGTGTATTGGACTGAAGAGGAGCTACTGTTCTTGTCAGTTTCCTAAGCAGAGTTGAACTAGATATGGCCCCTGTGTGTAGGAAGCACAGTTCTTTTGTTCTGAGCCAGATCACTGTTCGGACCCCATAGGAAACACAGTCGAGTAGAAGAGTGCTCTTTTCTAAAAGCAGAGTGTGTTTCTAGTAAGGCGATCTAGCGTTTGTTTCCCAGTCCTAAATGGAGTTGAATCAAATGCAGTTTTTGTCCTACGAGCAAGAGTTGTTTTCTGGTAAGAAGAGTCACTATTGCGCTCCCATTGTCATACACAGGGCAAATAGCACTGGCGTCTGTTCCCAGCATGTACAGTGTATTGGACTGAAGAGGATCTACTGTTCTTGTCAGTTTCCTAAGCAGAATTGAACTAGATATGGCCGTATTTGTAGGAAGACCAGTTCTTTTGTTCTGAGCAAACTCACTGTTCTGTCACTATAGGAGACACAGTAGAGTAGAAGAGTGCTCTTTTCTCAAAAGCAGAGTGTGTTTCTTGTAAGGCGAGCTAGCTTTTGTTTCCCAGTCCTAAATGGAGTTGAATCACATGCAGTTTTTGGTCCTATGTGCAAGAGTTGTTTTCTGGTAAGGAAAATCACTATTGCGCTCCCATTTCCATACAGAGTGCAAATAGCACTCGCATCTGTTCCCAGCAAGTACAGTGTATTGGACTGAAGCGGAGCTACTGTTCTTGTCAGTTTGCTAAGCAGAGTTGAACTAGATATGGCCCCTGTGTGTAGGAAGCACATTTCTTTTGTTCTGAGCAAGCTCACTGTTCGGACCACATAGGAAACACAGAAGAGTAGAAGAGTGCTCTTTTCTCAAAAGCAGAGTGTGTTTCTTGTAATGCGAGCTAGTGTTTGTTTCCCAGTGAGAAATGGAGTTGAATCCCATGCAGTTTCTATTCCTATGAGCAAGAGTTGTTTTCTGGTAAGAAGAGTCACTATTACGCTCCCATTGTCATACACAGGGCAAATAGCACTGGCGTCTGTTCCCAGCAAGTACAGTGTATTGGACTGAAGCGGAGCTACTGTTCTTGTCAGTTGCCTAAGCAGAGCAGAACTAGATATGGCCCCTGTTTGTAGTAAGCACAGTTCTTTTGTTCTGAGCAAGCTCAATGTTCGGACCCCATAGAAAACACATTTGAGTAGAAGAGTGCTCTTTTCTCAAAAGCAGAGTGTGTTTCTTGTAAGGCGAGCTAGCGTTTGTTTCCCAGTCCTAAATGGAGTTGAATCACATGCAGTTTTTGGTCCTACGAGCAAGAGTTGTTTTCTCGTAAGGAAAGTCACTGTTGCCCTCCCTTTGCCATACACAGTGCAAATAGCACTCGCGTCTGTTCCCAGCAAGTACAGTGTATTGGACTGAAGAGGAGCTACTGTTCTTGTCAGTTTCCTAAGCAGAGTTGAACTAGATATGGGGAAGAGTGCTCTTTTCTCAAAAGCAGAGTGTGTTTCTTGTAAGGCGAGCTAGCGTTTGTTTCCCAGTCCTAAATGGAGTTGAAACACATGCAGTTTATTGTCCTACGAGCAAGAGTTGTTTTCTGGTAAGAAGAGTCACTATTGCGCTCCCATTGTCATACACAGGGCAAATAGCACTGGCGTCTGTTCCCAGCATGTACATTGTATTGGACTGAAGAGGATCTACTGTTCTTTTCAGTTTCCTTAGCAGAATAGAACTAGATATGGCAGTATTTGTATGAAGCACAGTTCTTTTGTTCTGAGCAAGCTC
This sequence comes from Peromyscus eremicus, assembly GCF_949786415.1. Taxonomy (NCBI): domain Eukaryota; kingdom Metazoa; phylum Chordata; class Mammalia; order Rodentia; family Cricetidae; genus Peromyscus; species Peromyscus eremicus. Next base: position 2,024 of record NW_026735430.1, read on the forward strand.
ACTGTTCAGGTCCTATAGGAAACACAGTAGAGTAGAAGAGTGCTCTTTTCTCAAAAGCAGAGTGTGTTTCTTGTAAGGCAAGCTAGCGTTTGTTTCCCAGTCCTAAATGGAGTTGAATCACATGCAGTTTTTGGTCCTACGAGCAAGAGTTGTTTCTGGTAAGGAAAGTCACTATTGCGTTCCCATTTCCATACACAGTGCAAATAGCACGCGCGTCTCTTCCCAGCAAGTACAGTGTATTGGACTGAAGAGGAGCTACTGTTCTTGTCAGTTTCTTAAGCAGAGTTGAACTAGATATGGCCCCTGTGTGTAGGAAACACAGTTCTTTTGTTCTGAGCTGCTCAGTGTTCGGACCCCATATGAACCACAGTAGAACGAAAGACTGCTCTTTTCTCAAAAGCAGAGTGTGGTTCTTGTAAGGCGAGCTAGCGTTTGTTTCCCAGTCCTAAATGGAGTTGAATCACATGCAGTTTTTGGTCCTACAAGCAAGAGTTGTTTTCTCATAATCAAAGTCACTATTGTGCTCCCATTGCCATACACAGTGCAAATAGCACTCGCGTCTGTTCCCAGCAAGTACAGTGTATTAGACTGAAGAGGAGCTACTGTTCTTGTCAGTTTCCTAAGCAGAGTTGAACTAGATATGGCCCATGTGTGTAGGAAGCCCAGTTCTTTTTTTCAGAGCAAGCTCAATGTTCGGACCCCATATGAACCACAGTAGAATAGAAGACTGCTCTTTTCTCAAAAGCAGAGTGTGTTTCTTGTAAGGCGAGCTAGCGTTTGTTTCCCAGTCCTAAATGGAGTTGAATCACATGCAGTTTTTGGTCCTACGAGCAAGAGTTGTTTTCTCGTAAGGAAAGTCACTGTTGCCCTCCCTTTGCCATACACAGTGCAAATAGCACTCGCGTCTGTTCCCAGCAAGTACAGTGTATTGGACTGAAGAGGAGCTACTGTTCTTGTCAGTTTCCTAAGCAGAGTTGAACTAGATATGGGGAAGAGTGCTCTTTTCTCAAAAGCAGAGTGTGTTTCTTGTAAGGCGAGCTAGCGTTTGTTTCCCAGTCCTAAATGGAGTTGAAACACATGCAGTTTATTGTCCTACGAGCAAGAGTTGTTTTCTGGTAAGAAGAGTCACTATTGCGCTCCCATTGTCATACACAGGGCAAATAGCACTGGCGTCTGTTCCCAGCATGTACAGTGTATTGGACTGAAGAGGATCTACTGTTCTTTTCAGTTTCCTTAGCAGAATAGAACTAGATATGGCAGTATTTGTATGAAGCACAGTTCTTTTGTTCTGAGCAAGCTCACTGTTCAGGTCCTATAGGAAACACAGTAGAGTAGAAGAGTGCTCTTTTCTCAAAAGCAGAGTGTGTTTCTTGTAAGGCAAGCTAGCGTTTGTTTCCCAGTCCTAAATGGAGTTGAATCACATGCAGTTTTTGGTCCTACGAGCAAGAGTTGTTTCTGGTAAGGAAAGTCACTATTGCGTTCCCATTTCCATACACAGTGCAAATAGCACGCGCGTCTCTTCCCAGCAAGTACAGTGTATTGGACTGAAGAGGAGCTACTGTTCTTGTCAGTTTCTTAAGCAGAGTTGAACTAGATATGGCCCCTGTGTGTAGGAAACACAGTTCTTTTGTTCTGAGCTGCTCAGTGTTCGGACCCCATATGAACCACAGTAGAACGAAAGACTGCTCTTTTCTCAAAAGCAGAGTGTGGTTCTTGTAAGGCGAGCTAGCGTTTGTTTCCCAGTCCTAAATGGAGTTGAATCACATGCAGTTTTTGGTCCTACAAGCAAGAGTTGTTTTCTCATAATCAAAGTCACTATTGTGCTCCCATTGCCATACACAGTGCAAATAGCACTCGCGTCTGTTCCCAGCAAGTACAGTGTATTAGACTGAAGAGGAGCTACTGTTCTTGTCAGTTTCCTAAGCAGAGTTGAACTAGATATGGCCCATGTGTGTAGGAAGCCCAGTTCTTTTTTTCAGAGCAAGCTCAATGTTCGGACCCCATATGAACCACAGTAGAATAGAAGACTGCTCTTTTCTCAAAAGCAGAGTGTGTTTCTTGTAAGGCGAGCTAGCGTTTGTTTCCCAGTCCTAAATGGAGTTGAATCACATGCAGTTTTTGGTCCTACGAGCAAGAGTTGTTTTCTCGTAATCAAAGTCACTATTGCGCTCCCATTGCCATACACAGTGCAAATAGCACTCGCGTCTGTTCCCAGCAAGTACAGTGTATTGGACTGAAGAGGAGCTACTGTTCTTATCAGTTTCCTAAGCAGAGTTGAACTAGATATGGCCCATGTGTGTAGGAAGCCCAGTTCTTTTTTTCTGAGCAAGCTCAATGTTCGGACCACATAGGAAACACAGAAGAGTAAAAGAGTGCTCTTTTCTCAAAAGCAGAGTGTGTTTCTTGTAAGGCGAGCTAGTGATTGTTCCCCAGTCAGAAATGGAGTTGAATCCCATGCAGTTTTTGTTCCTACGAGGAAGAGGTTTTTTCTAATAAGAAGAGTCACTATTGCGCTCCTATTTCTATACAGAGTACAAATAGGACTCTCGTCTGTTCCCAGCTAGTACAGTGTATTGGACTGAAGAGGAGCTACCGTTCATGTCAGTTTCCTAAGCAGAGTTGAACTAGATATGGCCCGTGTGTGTAGGAAGCACAGTTCTTTTGTTCTGAGCAAGCTCACTGTTCGGACCCCATAGGAAACAGAGTAGAGCAGAAGAGTGCTCTTTTCACAAAAGCAGAGTGTGTTTCTTGTAAGGCGAGCTAGCGTTTGTTTCCCAGTACTAAATGGAGTTGAATCACATCCTGTTTTTGGTCCTACGAGCAAGAGTTGTTTTCTGGTAAGAAGAGTCACTATTGCGCTCCCATTGTCATACACAGGGCAAATAGCACTGGTGTCTGTTCCCAGCATGTACAGTGTATTGGACTGAAGAGGATCTACTGTTCTGTTCAGTTTCCTAAGCAGAATTGAACTAGATATGGCCGTATTTGTATGAAGCACAGTTCTTTCGTTCTGAGCAAGCTCACTGTTTTGGCCCTATATGAAACACAGTAGAGTAGAAGAGTGCTCTTTTCTCAAAAGCAGAGTGTGTTTCCTGTAAGGCGAGCTAGTGTTTGTTTCCCAGTCCTAAATGGAGTTGAATCACATGCAGTTTTTGGTCCTACGAGCAAGAGTTGTTTTCTGGTAAGGAAAGTCACTATTGCGCTCTCATTTCCATAAACAGTGCAAATAGCACTCGCGGCTGTTCCCAGCAAGTACAGTGTATTGGACTGAATGGGATCTACTGTTCTTGTCAGTTTCCTAAGCAGAGTTGAACTAGATATGGCCCCTGTGTGTAGGAAGCACAGTTCTTTTTTTCAGAGCAAGCTCAGTGTTCGGACCCCATAGGGAACACATTAGAGTAGAAGAGTGCTCTTTTCTCAAAAGCAGAGTGTGTTTCTTGTAAGGCGAGCTAGCGTTTGTTTCCCAGTCCTAAATGGAGTTGAATCACATGCAGTTTTTGGTCCTACGAGCAAGAGTTGTTTTCTCGTAAGGAAAGTCACTATTGCCCTCCCTTTGCCATACACAGTGCAAATAGCACTCGCGTCTGTTCCCAGCAAGTACAGTGTATTGGACTGAAGAGGAGCTACTGTTCTTGTCAGTTTCCTAAGCAGAATTGAACTAGATATGGCCATATTTGTATGAAGCACAGCTCTTTTGTTCTGAGCAAGCTCACTGTTCTGGCCCTATAGGAAACACAGTAGAGTAGAAGACTGCTCTTTTCTCAAAAGCAGAGTGTGTTTCTTGTAAGGCAAGCTAGCTTTTGTTTCCCAGTCCTAAATGGAGTTGAATCACATGCAGTTTTTGGTCCTACGAGCAAGAGTTGTTTTCTGGTAAGGAAAGTCACTATTGCACTCCCTTTGCAATACACAGTGCAAATAGCACTCGCGTCTGTTCCCAGCAAGTACAGTGTATTGAACTGAAGAGGAGCTACTGTTCTTGTCACTTTCCTAAGCAGAGTTGAACTAGATATGGCCCATGTGTGTAGGAAGCACAGTTCTTTTGTTCTCAGCAAGCTCACTGTTCGGACTCCATATGGACCACAGTGAAATAGAAGACTGCTCTTTTCTCAAAAGCAGAGTGTGTTTCTTGTAAGGCGAGCTAGCGTTTGTTTCCCAGTCCTAAATGGAGTTGAATCACATGCAGTTTTTGGTCCTACGAGCAAGAGTTGTTTTCTGGTAAGGAAAGTCACTAATGCGCTCTCATTTCCATACACAGTGCAAATAGCACTCGCGGCTGTTCCCAGCAAGTACAGTGTATTGGACTGAAGGGGATCTACTGTTCTTGTCAGTTTCCTAAGCAGAGTTGAACTAGATAAGGCCCCTTTGTGTAGGAAGCACAGTTCTTTTTTTCAGAGCAAGCTCAGTGTTCGGACCCTATAGGGAACACATTAGAGTAGAAGATTGCTCTTTTCTCAAAAGCAGAGTGTGTTTCTTGTAAGGCGAGCTAGCGTTTGTTTCCCAGTCCTGAAATGAGTTGAATCACATGCAGTTTTTGGTCCTACGAGCAAGAGTTGTTTTCTCGTAAGGAAAGTCACTATTGCCCTCCCTTTGCCATACACAGTGCAAATAGCACTCGCGTCTGTTCCCAGCAAGTACAGTGTATTGGACTGAAGAGGAGCTACTGTTCTTGTCAGTTTCCTAAGCAGAGTTGAACTAGATATGGGGAAGAGTGCTCTTTTCTCAAAAGCAGAGTGTGTTTCTTGTAAGGCGAGCTAGCGTTTGTTTCCCAGTCCTAAATGGAGTTGAAACACATGCAGTTTATTGTCCTACGAGCAAGAGTTGTTTTCTGGTAAGAAGAGTCACTATTGCGCTCCCATTGTCATACACAGGGCAAATAGCACTGGTGTCTGTTCCCAGCATGTACAGTGTATTGGACTGAAGAGGATCTACTGTTCTTTTCAGTTTCCTTAGCAGAATAGAACTAGATATGGCAGTATTTGTATGAAGCACAGTTCTTTTGTTCTGAGCAAGCTCACTCTTCTGGTCCTATAGGAAACACAGTAGAGTAGAAGAGTGCTCTTTTCTCAAAAGCAGAGTGTGTTTCTTGTAAGGCAAGCTAGCGTTTGTTTCCCAGTCCTAAATGGAGTTGAATCACATGCAGTTTTTGGTCCTACGAGCAAGAGTTGTTTCTGGTAAGGAAAGTCACTATTGCATTCCCATTTCCATACACAGTGCAAATAGCACTCGCGTCTGTTCCCAGCAAGTACAGTGTATTGGACTGAAGAGGAGCTACTGTTCTTGTCAGTTTCCTAAGCAGAGTTGAACTAGATATGGCCCCTGTGTGTAGGAAACACAGTTCTTTTGTTCTGAGCAAGCTCAGTGTTCGGACCCCATATGAACCACAGTAGAATAGAAGACTGCTCTTTTCTCAAAAGCAGAGTGTGGTTCTTGTAAGGCGAGCTAGCGTTTGTTTCCCATTCCTAAAGGAGTTGAATCACATGCAGTTTTTGGTCCTGCGAGCAAGAGTTGTTTTCTCGTAAGGAAAGTCACTATTGCGCTCCCTTTGCCATACACAGTGAAAAAAGCACTCGCGTCTGTTCCCAGCAAGTACAGTGTATTGGACTGAAGAGGAGCTACTGTTCTTCTCAGTTTCCTAAGCAGAGTTGAACTAGATATGTCCCGTGTGTGTAGGAAGCACAATTCTTTTGTTCTGAGTAAGCTCAATGTTCGGACCCCATATGAACCACAGTAGAACAAAAGACTGCTCTTTTCTCAAAAGCAGAGTGTGTTTCTTGTAAGGCGAGCTAGCGTTTGTTTCCCAGTCCTAAATAGAGTTGAATCACATGCAGTTTTTGGTCCTACAAGCAAGAGTTGTTTTCTCGTAATCAAAGTCACTATTGCGCTCCCATTGCCATACACAGTGCAAATAGCACTCGCGTCTGTTCCCAGCATGTACAGTGTATTGGACTGAAGAGGAGCTACTGTTCTTGTCAGTTTCCTAAGCAGAGTTGAACTAGATATGGCCCATGTGTGTAGGAAGCCCAGTTCTTTTTTTCAGAGCAAGCTCAATGTTCGGACCCCATATGAACCACAGTAGAATAGAAGACTGCTCTTTTCTCAAAAGCAGAGTGTGTTTCTTGTAAGGCGAGCTAGCGTTTGTTTCCCAGTCCTAAATGGAGTTGAATCACATGCAGTTTTTGGTCCTACGAGCAAGAGTTGTTTTCTCGTAATCAAAGTCACTATTGCGCTCCCATTGCCATACACAGTGCAAATAGCACTCGCCTCTGTTCCCAGCAAGTACAGTGTATTGGACTTAAGAGGAGCTACTGTTCTTGTCAGTTTCCTAAGCAGAGTTGAACAAGATATGGGGAAGAGTGTCTTTTCTCAAAAGCAGAGTGTGTTTCTTGTAAGGTGAGCTAGCGTTTGTTTCCCAGTCCTAAATGGAGTTGAAACACATGCAGTTTATTGTCCTATGAGCAAGAGTTGTTTTCTGGTAAGAAGAGTCACTATTGCGCTCCCATTGTCATACACAGGGCAAATAGCACTGGCGTCTGTTCCCAGCATGTACAGTGTATTGGACTGAAGAGGATCTACTGTTGTTGTCAGTTTCCTAAGCAGAATTGAACTAGATATGGAAGTATTTGTAGGAAGCACAGTTCTTTTGTTCTGAGCAAACTCACTGTTCTGGCCCTATAAGAAACACAGTAGAGTAGAAGAGTGCTCTTTACTCAAAAGCAGAGTGTGTTTCTTGTAAGGCGAGCTAGCGTTTGTTTCCCAGTCCTAAATGGAGTTGAATCACATGCAGTTTCTTGTCCTACGAGCAAGAGTTGTTTTCTGGTAAGAAGAGTCACTATTGCGCTCCCATTGCCATATACAGTGTAAATAGCACTCACGTCTGTTCCCAGCAAGTACAGTGTATTGGACTGAAGAGGAGCTACTGTTCTTGTCAGTTTCCTAAGCAGAATTGAACTAGATATGGCCGTATTTGTAGGAAGCACAGTTCTTTTGTTCTGAGCAAACTCACTGTTCTTGCACTATAGAAGACACAGTAGAGTAGAAGAGTGCTCTTTTGTCAAAAGCAGAGTGTGTTTCTTGTAAGGCGAGCTAGCGTTTCTTTCCCAGTCCTAAATGGAGTTGAATCACATGCAGTTTTTGGTCCTATGTGCAAGAGTTGTTTTCTTGTAAGGAAAGTCACATTGCGCTCCCATTTCCATACACAGTGCAAATAGCACTCGAATCTGTTCCCAGCAAGTACAGTGTATTGGACTGAAGCGGAGCTACTGTTCTTGTCAGTTTGCTAAGCAGAGTTGAACTAGATATGGCCCCTGTGTGTAGGAAGCACAGTTCTTTTGTTCTGAGCAAGCTCACTGTTCGGACCACATAAGAAACACAGAAGAGTAGAAGAGTGCTCTTTTCTCAAAAGCAGAGTGTGTTTCTTGTAAGGTGAGCTAGTGTTTGTTTCCCAGTCCTAAATGGAGTTGAATCCCATGCAGTTTCTGGTCCTACGAGCAACAGGTGTTTTCTGGTTAAAAAAAGTCACTATTGCACTCCCATTGCCATATACAGTGTAAATAGCACTCGAGTCTGTTCCCAGCAAGTACAGAGTATTGGACTGAAGCAGAGCTACTGTTCTTTTCAGTTTCCTTAGCAGAATTGAACTAGATATGGCAGTATTTGTATGTAGCACAGTTCTTTTGTTCTGAGCAAGCTCACTGTTCTGGTCCTATAGAAAAACACAGTAGAGTAGAAGAGTGCTCTTTTCTCAAAAGCAGAGTGTGTTTCTTGTATGGCGAGCTAGTGTTTGTTTCCCAGTCCTAAATGGAGTTGAATCACATGCAGTTTTTGGTCCTACGAGCAAGAGTTGTTTCTGGTAAGGAAAGTCACTATTGCGTTCCCATTTCCATACACAGTGCAAATAGCACTCGCCTCTGTTCCCAACAAGTACAGTGTATTGGACTGAAGAGGAGCTACTGTTCTTGTCAGTTTCCTAAGCAGAGTTGAACTAGATATGGCCCCTGTGTGTAGGAAGCACAGTTCTTTTGTTCTGAGCAAGCTCACTGTTCGGACACCATAGGAAACACAGTAGAGTAGAAGAGTGCTCTTTTCTAAAAGCAGAGTGTGTTTCTTGTAAGGCGATCTAGCGTTTGTTTCCCAGTCCTAAATGGAGTTGAATCAAATGCAGTTTCTTGTCCTACGAGCAAGAGTTGTTTTCTGGTAAGAAGAGTCACTATTGTGCTCCAATTGTCATACACAGGGCAAATAGCACTGGTGTCTGTTCCCAGCATGTACAGTGTATTGGACTGAAGAGGATCTACTCTTCTTGTCAGTTTCCTAAGCAGAATTGAACTAGATATGGCCGTATTTGTAGGAAGCACAGTTCTTTTGTTCTGAGCAAACTCACTGTTCTGGCACTATAGGAGACACAGTGGAGTAGAAGAGTGCTCTTTTCTCAAAAGCAGAGTGTGTTTCTTGTAAGGCGAGCTAGCTTTTGTTTCCCAGTCCTAAATGGAGTTGAATCACATGCAGTTTTTGGTCCTACGAGCAAGAGTTGTTTTCTGGTAAGGAAAGTCACTATTGCACTCCCATTGCCATACACAGTTCAAATAGCACTCATGTCTGTTCCCAGCAAGTACAGTGTATTGGACTGAAGAGGAGCTACTGTTCTTGTCAGTTTCCTAAGCAGAGTTGAACTAGATATGGCCCGTGTGTGTAGGAAGCACAGTTCTTTTGTTCTGAGCAAGCTCAGTGTTCGGACCCCATATGAACCATAGTAGAATAGAAGACTGCTCTTTGCTCAAAAGCAGAGTGTGTTTCTTGTAAGGCAAGCTAGAGTTTGTTTCCCAGTCCTAAATGGAGTTGAATCACGAGCAGTTTTTGGTCCTATGAGCAAGAGTTGTTTTCTCGTAAGCAAAGTCACTATTGTGCTCCCATTGCCGTACACAGTGCAAATAGCACTGGCGTCTGTTCTAGCAAGTACAGTGTATTGGACTGAAGAGGAGCTACTGTTCTTGTCAGTTTCCTAAGCAGAGTTGAACTAGATATGGCCCATGTGTGTAGGAAGCAAAGTTCTTTTGTTCTGAGCAAGCTCAATGTTCGGACCCCATATGAACCACAGTAGAATAGAAGACTGCTCTTTTCTCAAAAGCAGAGTGTGTTTCTTGTAAGGCGAGCTATCGTTTGTTTCCCAGTCCTAACTGGAGTTGAATCACATGCAGTTTTTGGTCCTATGTACCAGAGTTGTTTTCTGGTAAGGAAAGTCACTATTGCGCTCCCTTTGCCATACACAGTGCAAACAGCACTCGCGTATGTTCCTAGCAAGTACAGTGTATTGCACTGAAGAGGAGCTACTGTTCTTGTCAGTTTCCTAAGCAGAGTTGAACTAGATATGGCCCCTGTGTGTAGGAAGCACAGTTCTTCTGTTCTGAGCAAGCTCACTGTTCGGACCCCATAGGAAACACAGTAGAGTAGAAGAGTGCTCTTTTCTAAAAGCAGAGTGTGTTTCTTGTAAGGCGATCTAGCGTTTGTTTCCCAGTACTAAATGGAGTTGAATCAAATGCAGTTTCTTGTCCTATGAGCAAGAGTTGTTTTCTGGTAAGAAGAGTCACTATTGCGTTCCAATTGTCATACACAGGGCAAATAGCACGGGCGTCTGTTCCCAGCATGTACAGTGTATTGGACTGAAGCGGAGCTACTGTTCTTGTCAGTTTGCTAAGCAGAGTTGAACTAGATATGGCCCCTGTGTGTAGAAAGCACAGTTCTTTTGTTCTGAGCAAGCTCACTGTTCGGACGACATAGGAAACACAGAAGAGTAGAAGAGTGCTCTTTACTCAAAAGCAGAGTGTGTTTCTTGTAAGGCGAGGTAGTGTTTGTTTCCCAGTCCTAAATGGAGTTGAATCCCATGCAGTTTCTGGTCCTCTGAGCAAGAGGTGTTTTCTGGTTAAAAAAAGTCACTATTGCGCTCCCATTACCATATAGAGTGTAAACAGCACTCGTGTCTGTTTCCAGCAAGTACAGTGTATTGGACTGAAGCGGAGCTACTGTTCTTGTCAGTTTCCTAAGCAGAGTTGAACTAGATATGGCCCCTGTGTGTAGAAAGCACAGTTCTTTTTTTCTGAGCAAGCTCACTGTTCGGACCCCATAGGAAAGACAGTCGAGTAGAAGAGTGCTCTTTTCTCAAAAGCAGAGTGTGTTTCTTGTAAGGCGAGCTAGCGTTTGTTTCCCAGTCCTAAATGGAGTTGAAACACATGCAGTTTATTGTCCTACGAGCAAGAGTTGTTTTCTGGTAAGAAGAGTCACTATTGCGCTCCCATTGTCATACACAGGGCAAATAGCACTGGCGTCTGTTCCCAGCATGTACAGTGTATTGGACTGAAGAGGATCTACTGTTCTTTTCAGTTTCCTTAGCAGAATTGAACTAGATATGGCAGTATTTGTATGAAGCACAGTTCTTTTGTTCTGAGCAAGCTCACTGTTCTGGTCCTATAGGAAACACAGTAGAGTAGAAGAGTTCTCTTTTCTCAAAAGCAGAGTGTGTTTCTTGTAAGGCAAGCTAATGTTTGTTTCCCAGTCCTAAATGGAGTTGAATCACATGCAGTTTTTGGTCCTACGAGCAAGAGTTGTTTCTGGTAAGGAAAGTCACTATTGCGTTCCCATTTCCATACACAGTGCAAATAGCACTCGCGTCTGTTCCCAGCAAGTACAGTGTATTGCACTGAAGAGGAGCTACTGTTCTTGTCAGTTTCCTAAGCAGAGTTGAACTAGATATGGCCCCTGTGTGTAGGAAGCACAGTTCTTTGGTTCTGAGCAAGCTCACTATTCGGACCCCATAGGAAACACTTTAGAGTAGAAGAGTGCTCTTTTCTCAAAAGGAGAGTGTGTTTCTTGTAATGCGAGGTAGTGTTTGTTTCCCAGTCAGAAATGGAGTTGAATCCCATGCAGTTTCTATTCCTATGAGCAAGAGTTGTTTTCTGGTAAGAAGAGTCACTATTACGCTCCCATTGTCATACACAGGGCAAATAGCACTGGCGTCTGTTCCCAGCAAGTACAGTGTATTGGACTGAAGCGGAGCTACTGTTCTTGTCAGTTTCCTAAGCAGAGCTGAACTAGATATGGCCCCTGTTTGTAGTAAGCACAGTTCTTTTGTTCTGAGTAAGCTCGATGTTCGGACCCCATAGAAAACACATTAGAGTAGAAGAGTGCTCTTTTCTCAAAAGCAGAGTGTGTTTCTTGTAAGGCGAGCTAGTGTTTGTTTCCCAGTCCTAAATGGAGTTGAATCACATGCAGTTTTTGGTCCTACGAGCAAGAGTTGTTTTCTGGTAAGGAAAGTCACTATTGCACTCCCATTGCCATACACAGTTCAAATAGCACTCGTGTCTGTTCCCAGCAAGTACTGTGTATTGGACAGAAGAGGATCTACTGTTCTTCTCAGTTTCCTAAGCAGAGTTGAACTAGATATGGCCCGTGTGTGTAGGAAGCACAGTTCTTTTGTTCTGAGCAAGCTCAGTGTTCGGAGCCTATATGACCCACAGTAGAATAGAAGACTGCTCTTTTCTCAAAAGCAGAGTGTGTTTCTTGTAAGGCGAGCTAGCGTTTTTTCCCAGTCCTAAATGGAGTTGAATCTCATGCAGTTTTTGGTCCTACGAGCAAGAGTTGTTCTCTCGTAAGCAAAGACACTATTGTGTTCCCATTGCCTTACAGAGTGCAAATAGCACTCGCGTCTGTTCCAGCAAGTACAGTGTATTGGACTGAAGAGGAGCTACTGTTCTTGTCAGTTTCCTAAGCAGATTTGAACTAGATATGGCCCCTGTGTGTAGGAAGCACAGTTCTTTTGTTCTGAGCAAGCTCACTGTTGGGACCACATAGGAAACACAGTAGAGTAGAAGAGTGCTCTTTCCTCAAAAGCAGAGTGTTTTTCTTGTAAGTCGAGCTAGTGTTTGTTCCCCAGTCAGAAATGGAGTTGCATCCCATGCAGCTTCTGGTCCTACGAGCAAGAGGTGTTTTCTGAGAAGAAGAGAAACTATTGCGCTCCTATTTCCATACACAGTATAAATAGGACTCGCGTCTGTTCCTAGCTAGTACACTGTATTGGACTGAAGAGGAGCTACCGTTCTTGTCAGTTTCCTAAGCAGAGTTGAACTAGATATGGCCCGTGTGTGTAGGAAGCACAGTTCTTTTGTTCTGAGCAAGCTCACTGTTCGGACACCATAGGAAATAAAGTAGAGCAGAAGAGTGCTCTTTCCTCAAAAGCAGAGTGTGTTTCTTGTAAGGTGAGCTAGCGTTTGTTTCCCAGTCCTAAATGGAGTTGAATCACATGCAGTTTCTTGTCCTACGAGCAAGAGTTGTTTTCTGGTAAGAAGAATCACTATTGCGCTCCCATTGCCATATACAGTGTAAATAGCACTCACGTCTGTTCCCAGCAAGTACAGTGTATTGGACTGAAGAGGAGCTACTGTTCTTGTCAGTTTCCTAAGCAGAATTGAACTAGATATGGCCGTATTTGTAGGAAGCACAGTTCTTTTGTTCTGAGCAAACTCACTGTTCTGGCACTATAGAAGACACTGTAGAGTAGAAGAGTGCTCTTTTGTCAAAAGCAGAGTGTGTTTCTTGTAAGGCGAGCTAGCGTTTCTTTCCCAGTCCTAAATGGAGTTGAATCACATGCAGTTTTTGGTCCTATGTGCAAGAGTTGTTTTCTTGTAAGGAAAGTCACATTGCGCTCCCATTTCCATACACAGTGCAAATAGCACTCGAATCTGTTCCCAGCAAGTACAGTGTATTGGACTGAAGCGGAGCTACTGTTCTTGTCAGTTTGCTAAGCAGAGTTGAACTAGATATGGCCCCTGTGTGTAGGAAGCACAGTTCTTTTGTTCTGAGCAAGCTCACTGTTCGGACCACATAAGAAACACAGAAGAGTAGAAGAGTGCTCTTTTCTCAAAAGCAGAGTGTGTTTCTTGTAAGGTGAGCTAGTGTTTGTTTCCCAGTCCTAAATGGAGTTGAATCCCATGCAGTTTCTGGTCCTACGAGCAACAGGTGTTTTCTGGTTAAAAAAAGTCACTATTGCGCTCCCATTGCCATATACAGTGTAAATAGCACTCGAGTCTGTTCCCAGCAAGTACAGAGTATTGGACTGAAGCAGAGCTACTGTTCTTGTCAGTTTCCTAAGCAGAGTTGAACTAGATATGGCTCCTGTGTGTGGAAAGCACAGTTCTTTTTTTCTGAGCAAGCTCACTGTTCGGACCCCATAGGAAACACAGTCGAGTAGAAGAGTGCTCTTTTCTCAAAAGCAGAGTGTGTTTCTTGTAAGGCGAGCTAGCGTTTGTTTCCCAGTCCTAAATGGAGTTGAAACACATGCAGTTTATTGTCCTACGAGCAAGAGTTGTTTTCTGGTAAGAAGAGTCACTATTGTGCTCCCATTGTCATACACAGGGCAAATAGCACTGGCGTCTGTTGCCAGCATGTACAGTGTATTGGACTGAAGAGGATCTACTGTTCTTTTCAGTTTCCTTAGCAGAATTGAACTAGATATGGCAGTATTTGTATGTAGCACAGTTCTTTTGTTCTGAGCAAGCTCACTGTTCTGGTCCTATAGGAAACACAGTAGAGTAGAAGAGTGCTCTTTTCTCAAAAGCAGAGTGTGTTTCTTGTATGGCGAGCTAGTGTTTGTTTCCCAGTCCTAAATGGAGTTGAATCACATGCAGTTTTTGGTCCTACGAGCAAGAGTTGTTTCTGGTAAGGAAAGTCACTATTGCGTTCCCATTTCCATACACAGTGCAAATAGCACTCGCCTCTGTTCCCAACAAGTACAGTGTATTGGACTGAAGAGGAGCTACTGTTCTTGTCAGTTTCCTAAGCAGAGTTGAACTAGATATGGCCCCTGTGTGTAGGAAGCACAGTTCTTTTGTTCTGAGCAAGCTCACTGTTCGGACACCATAGGAAACACAGTAGAGTAGAAGAGTGCTCTTTTCTAAAAGCAGAGTGTGTTTCTTGTAAGGCGATCTAGCGTTTGTTTCCCAGTCCTAAATGGAGTTGAATCAAATGCAGTTTCTTGTCCTACGAGCAAGAGTTGTTTTCTGGTAAGAAGAGTCACTATTGTGCTCCAATTGTCATACACAGGGCAAATAGCACTGGTGTCTGTTCCCAGCATGTACATTGTATTGGACTGAAGAGGATCTACTCTTCTTGTCAGTTTCCTAAGCAGAATTGAACTAGATATGGCCGTATTTGTAGGAAGCACAGTTCTTTTGTTCTGAGCAAACTCACTGTTCTGGCACTATAGGAGACACAGTGGAGTAGAAGAGTGCTCTTTTCTCAAAAGCAGAGTGTGTTTCTTGTAAGGCGAGCTAGCTTTTGTTTCCCAGTCCTAAATGGAGTTGAATCACATGCAGTTTTTGGTCCTACGAGCAAGAGTTGTTTTCTGGTAAGGAAAGTCACTATTGCACTCCCATTGCCATACACAGTTCAAATAGCACTCATGTCTGTTCCCAGCAAGTACAGTGTATTGGACTGAAGAGGAGCTACTGTTCTTGTCAGTTTCCTAAGCAGAGTTGAACTAGATATGGCCCGTGTGTGTAGGAAGCACAGTTCTTTTGTTCTGAGCAAGCTCAGTGTTCGGACCCCATATGAACCATAGTAGAATAGAAGACTGCTCTTTGCTCAAAAGCAGAGTGTGTTTCTTGTAAGGCAAGCTAGAGTTTGTTTCCCAGTCCTAAATGGAGTTGAATCACGAGCAGTTTTTGGTCCTATGAGCAAGAGTTGTTTTCTCGTAAGCAAAGTCACTATTGTGCTCCCATTGCCGTACACAGTGCAAATAGCACTGGCGTCTGTTCTAGCAAGTACAGTGTATTGGACTGAAGAGGAGCTACTGTTCTTGTCAGTTTCCTAAGCAGAGTTGAACTAGATATGGCCCATGTGTGTAGGAAGCAAAGTTCTTTTGTTCTGAGCAAGCTCAATGTTCGGACCCCATATGAACCACAGTAGAATAGAAGACTGCTCTTTTCTCAAAAGCAGAGTGTGTTTCTTGTAAGGCGAGCTATCGTTTGTTTCCCAGTCCTAACTGGAGTTGAATCACATGCAGTTTTTGGTCCTATGTACCAGAGTTGTTTTCTGGTAAGGAAAGTCACTATTGCGCTCCCTTTGCCATACACAGTGCAAACAGCACTCGCGTATGTTCCTAGCAAGTACAGTGTATTGCACTGAAGAGGAGCTACTGTTCTTGTCAGTTTCCTAAGCAGAGTTGAACTAGATATGGCCCCTGTGTGTAGGAAGCACAGTTCTTCTGTTCTGAGCAAGCTCACTGTTCGGACCCCATAGGAAACACAGTAGAGTAGAAGAGTGCTCTTTTCTAAAAGCAGAGTGTGTTTCTTGTAAGGCGATCTAGCGTTTGTTTCCCAGTACTAAATGGAGTTGAATCAAATGCAGTTTCTTGTCCTATGAGCAAGAGTTGTTTTCTGGTAAGAAGAGTCACTATTGCGTTCCAATTGTCATACACAGGGCAAATAGCACGGGCGTCTGTTCCCAGCATGTACAGTGTATTGGACTGAAGCGGAGCTACTGTTCTTGTCAGTTTGCTAAGCAGAGTTGAACTAGATATGGCCCCTGTGTGTAGAAAGCACAGTTCTTTTGTTCTGAGCAAGCTCACTGTTCGGACGACATAGGAAACACAGAAGAGTAGAAGAGTGCTCTTTACTCAAAAGCAGAGTGTGTTTCTTGTAAGGCGAGGTAGTGTTTGTTTCCCAGTCCTAAATGGAGTTGAATCCCATGCAGTTTCTGGTCCTCTGAGCAAGAGGTGTTTTCTGGTTAAAAAAAGTCACTATTGCGCTCCCATTACCATATAGAGTGTAAACAGCACTCGTGTCTGTTTCCAGCAAGTACAGTGTATTGGACTGAAGCGGAGCTACTGTTCTTGTCAGTTTCCTAAGCAGAGTTGAACTAGATATGGCCCCTGTGTGTAGAAAGCACAGTTCTTTTTTTCTGAGCAAGCTCACTGTTCGGACCCCATAGGAAAGACAGTCGAGTAGAAGAGTGCTCTTTTCTCAAAAGCAGAGTGTGTTTCTTGTAAGGCGAGCTAGCGTTTGTTTCCCAGTCCTAAATGGAGTTGAAACACATGCAGTTTATTGTCCTACGAGCAAGAGTTGTTTTCTGGTAAGAAGAGTCACTATTGCGCTCCCATTGTCATACACAGGGCAAATAGCACTGGCGTCTGTTCCCAGCATGTACAGTGTATTGGACTGAAGAGGATCTACTGTTCTTTTCAGTTTCCTTAGCAGAATTGAACTAGATATGGCAGTATTTGTATGAAGCACAGTTCTTTTGTTCTGAGCAAGCTCACTGTTCTGGTCCTATAGGAAACACAGTAGAGTAGAAGAGTTCTCTTTTCTCAAAAGCAGAGTGTGTTTCTTGTAAGGCAAGCTAGTGTTTGTTTCCCAGTCCTAAATGGAGTTGAATCACATGCAGTTTTTGGTCCTACGAGCAAGAGTTGTTTCTGGTAAGGAAAGTCACTATTGCGTTCCCATTTCCATACACAGTGCAAATAGCACTCGCGTCTGTTCCCAGCAAGTACAGTGTATTGCACTGAAGAGGAGCTACTGTTCTTGTCAGTTTCCTAAGCAGAGTTGAACTAGATATGGCCCCTGTGTGTAGGAAGCACAGTTCTTTGGTTCTGAGCAAGCTCACTATTCGGACCCCATAGGAAACACTTTAGAGTAGAAGAGTGCTCTTTTCTCAAAAGGAGAGTGTGTTTCTTGTAATGCGAGGTAGTGTTTGTTTCCCAGTCAGAAATGGAGTTGAATCCCATGCAGTTTCTATTCCTATGAGCAAGAGTTGTTTTCTGGTAAGAAGAGTCACTATTACGCTCCCATTGTCATACACAGGGCAAATAGCACTGGCGTCTGTTCCCAGCAAGTACAGTGTATTGGACTGAAGCGGAGCTACTGTTCTTGTCAGTTTCCTAAGCAGAGCTGAACTAGATATGGCCCCTGTTTGTAGTAAGCACAGTTCTTTTGTTCTGAGTAAGCTCGATGTTCGGACCCCATAGAAAACACATTAGAGTAGAAGAGTGCTCTTTTCTCAAAAGCAGAGTGTGTTTCTTGTAAGGCGAGCTAGTGTTTGTTTCCCAGTCCTAAATGGAGTTGAATCACATGCAGTTTTTGGTCCTACGAGCAAGAGTTGTTTTCTGGTAAGGAAAGTCACTATTGCACTCCCATTGCCATACACAGTTCAAATAGCACTCGTGTCTGTTCCCAGCAAGTACTGTGTATTGGACAGAAGAGGATCTACTGTTCTTCTCAGTTTCCTAAGCAGAGTTGAACTAGATATGGCCCGTGTGTGTAGGAAGCACAGTTCTTTTGTTCTGAGCAAGCTCAGTGTTCGGAGCCTATATGACCCACAGTAGAATAGAAGACTGCTCTTTTCTCAAAAGCAGAGTGTGTTTCTTGTAAGGCGAGCTAGCGTTTTTTCCCAGTCCTAAATGGAGTTGAATCTCATGCAGTTTTTGGTCCTACGAGCAAGAGTTGTTCTCTCGTAAGCAAAGACACTATTGTGTTCCCATTGCCTTACAGAGTGCAAATAGCACTCGCGTCTGTTCCAGCAAGTACAGTGTATTGGACTGAAGAGGAGCTACTGTTCTTGTCAGTTTCCTAAGCAGATTTGAACTAGATATGGCCCCTGTGTGTAGGAAGCACAGTTCTTTTGTTCTGAGCAAGCTCACTGTTGGGACCACATAGGAAACACAGTAGAGTAGAAGAGTGCTCTTTCCTCAAAAGCAGAGTGTTTTTCTTGTAAGTCGAGCTAGTGTTTGTTCCCCAGTCAGAAATGGAGTTGCATCCCATGCAGCTTCTGGTCCTACGAGCAAGAGGTGTTTTCTGAGAAGAAGAGAAACTATTGCGCTCCTATTTCCATACACAGTATAAATAGGACTCGCGTCTGTTCCTAGCTAGTACACTGTATTGGACTGAAGAGGAGCTACCGTTCTTGTCAGTTTCCTAAGCAGAGTTGAACTAGATATGGCCCGTGTGTGTAGGAAGCACAGTTCTTTTGTTCTGAGCAAGCTCACTGTTCGGACACCATAGGAAATAAAGTAGAGCAGAAGAGTGCTCTTTCCTCAAAAGCAGAGTGTGTTTCTTGTAAGGTGAGCTAGCGTTTGTTTCCCAGTCCTAAATGGAGTTGAATCACATGCAGTTTCTTGTCCTACGAGCAAGAGTTGTTTTCTGGTAAGAAGAATCACTATTGCGCTCCCATTGCCATATACAGTGTAAATAGCACTCACGTCTGTTCCCAGCAAGTACAGTGTATTGGACTGAAGAGGAGCTACTGTTCTTGTCAGTTTCCTAAGCAGAATTGAACTAGATATGGCCGTATTTGTAGGAAGCACAGTTCTTTTGTTCTGAGCAAACTCACTGTTCTGGCACTATAGAAGACACTGTAGAGTAGAAGAGTGCTCTTTTGTCAAAAGCAGAGTGTGTTTCTTGTAAGGCGAGCTAGCGTTTCTTTCCCAGTCCTAAATGGAGTTGAATCACATGCAGTTTTTGGTCCTATGTGCAAGAGTTGTTTTCTTGTAAGGAAAGTCACATTGCGCTCCCATTTCCATACACAGTGCAAATAGCACTCGAATCTGTTCCCAGCAAGTACAGTGTATTGGACTGAAGCGGAGCTACTGTTCTTGTCAGTTTGCTAAGCAGAGTTGAACTAGATATGGCCCCTGTGTGTAGGAAGCACAGTTCTTTTGTTCTGAGCAAGCTCACTGTTCGGACCACATAAGAAACACAGAAGAGTAGAAGAGTGCTCTTTTCTCAAAAGCAGAGTGTGTTTCTTGTAAGGTGAGCTAGTGTTTGTTTCCCAGTCCTAAATGGAGTTGAATCCCATGCAGTTTCTGGTCCTACGAGCAACAGGTGTTTTCTGGTTAAAAAAAGTCACTATTGCACTCCCATTGCCATATACAGTGTAAATAGCACTCGAGTCTGTTCCCAGCAAGTACAGAGTATTGGACTGAAGCAGAGCTACTGTTCTTTTCAGTTTCCTTAGCAGAATTGAACTAGATATGGCAGTATTTGTATGTAGCACAGTTCTTTTGTTCTGAGCAAGCTCACTGTTCTGGTCCTATAGAAAAACACAGTAGAGTAGAAGAGTGCTCTTTTCTCAAAAGCAGAGTGTGTTTCTTGTATGGCGAGCTAGTGTTTGTTTCCCAGTCCTAAATGGAGTTGAATCACATGCAGTTTTTGGTCCTACGAGCAAGAGTTGTTTCTGGTAAGGAAAGTCACTATTGCGTTCCCATTTCCATACACAGTGCAAATAGCACTCGCCTCTGTTCCCAACAAGTACAGTGTATTGGACTGAAGAGGAGCTACTGTTCTTGTCAGTATCCTAAGCAGAGTTGAACTAGATATGGCCCCTGTGTGTAGGAAGCACAGTTCTTTTGTTCTGAGCAAGCTCACTGTTCGGACACCATAGGAAACACAGTAGAGTAGAAGAGTGCTCTTTTCTAAAAGCAGAGTGTGTTTCTTGTAAGGCGATCTAGCGTTTGTTTCCCAGTCCTAAATGGAGTTGAATCAAATGCAGTTTCTTGTCCTACGAGCAAGAGTTGTTTTCTGGTAAGAAGAGTCACTATTGTGCTCCAATTGTCATACACAGGGCAAATAGCACTGGTGTCTGTTCCCAGCATGTACAGTGTATTGGACTGAAGAGGATCTACTCTTCTTGTCAGTTTCCTAAGCAGAATTGAACTAGATATGGCCGTATTTGTAGGAAGCACAGTTCTTTTGTTCTGAGCAAACTCACTGTTCTGGCACTATAGGAGACACAGTGGAGTAGAAGAGTGCTCTTTTCTCAAAAGCAGAGTGTGTTTCTTGTAAGGCGAGCTAGCTTTTGTTTCCCAGTCCTAAATGGAGTTGAATCACATGCAGTTTTTGGTCCTACGAGCAAGAGTTGTTTTCTGGTAAGGAAAGTCACTATTGCACTCCCATTGCCATACACAGTTCAAATAGCACTCATGTCTGTTCCCAGCAAGTACAGTGTATTGGACTGAAGAGGAGCTACTGTTCTTGTCAGTTTCCTAAGCAGAGTTGAACTAGATATGGCCCGTGTGTGTAGGAAGCACAGTTCTTTTGTTCTGAGCAAGCTCAGTGTTCGGACCCCATATGAACCATAGTAGAATAGAAGACTGCTCTTTGCTCAAAAGCAGAGTGTGTTTCTTGTAAGGCAAGCTAGAGTTTGTTTCCCAGTCCTAAATGGAGTTGAATCACGAGCAGTTTTTGGTCCTATGAGCAAGAGTTGTTTTCTCGTAAGCAAAGTCACTATTGTGCTCCCATTGCCGTACACAGTGCAAATAGCACTGGCGTCTGTTCTAGCAAGTACAGTGTATTGGACTGAAGAGGAGCTACTGTTCTTGTCAGTTTCCTAAGCAGAGTTGAACTAGATATGGCCCATGTGTGTAGGAAGCAAAGTTCTTTTGTTCTGAGCAAGCTCAATGTTCGGACCCCATATGAACCACAGTAGAATAGAAGACTGCTCTTTTCTCAAAAGCAGAGTGTGTTTCTTGTAAGGCGAGCTATCGTTTGTTTCCCAGTCCTAACTGGAGTTGAATCACATGCAGTTTTTGGTCCTATGTACCAGAGTTGTTTTCTGGTAAGGAAAGTCACTATTGCGCTCCCTTTGCCATACACAGTGCAAACAGCACTCGCGTATGTTCCTAGCAAGTACAGTGTATTGCACTGAAGAGGAGCTACTGTTCTTGTCAGTTTCCTAAGCAGAGTTGAACTAGATATGGCCCCTGTGTGTAGGAAGCACAGTTCTTCTGTTCTGAGCAAGCTCACTGTTCGGACCCCATAGGAAACACAGTAGAGTAGAAGAGTGCTCTTTTCTAAAAGCAGAGTGTGTTTCTTGTAAGGCGATCTAGCGTTTGTTTCCCAGTACTAAATGGAGTTGAATCAAATGCAGTTTCTTGTCCTATGAGCAAGAGTTGTTTTCTGGTAAGAAGAGTCACTATTGCGTTCCAATTGTCATACACAGGGCAAATAGCACGGGCGTCTGTTCCCAGCATGTACAGTGTATTGGACTGAAGCGGAGCTACTGTTCTTGTCAGTTTGCTAAGCAGAGTTGAACTAGATATGGCCCCTGTGTGTAGAAAGCACAGTTCTTTTGTTCTGAGCAAGCTCACTGTTCGGACGACATAGGAAACACAGAAGAGTAGAAGAGTGCTCTTTACTCAAAAGCAGAGTGTGTTTCTTGTAAGGCGAGGTAGTGTTTGTTTCCCAGTCCTAAATGGAGTTGAATCCCATGCAGTTTCTGGTCCTCTGAGCAAGAGGTGTTTTCTGGTTAAAAAAAGTCACTATTGCGCTCCCATTACCATATAGAGTGTAAACAGCACTCGTGTCTGTTTCCAGCAAGTACAGTGTATTGGACTGAAGCGGAGCTACTGTTCTTGTCAGTTTCCTAAGCAGAGTTGAACTAGATATGGCCCCTGTGTGTAGAAAGCACAGTTCTTTTTTTCTGAGCAAGCTCACTGTTCGGACCCCATAGAAAAGACAGTCGAGTAGAAGAGTGCTCTTTTCTCAAAAGCAGAGTGTGTTTCTTGTAAGGCGAGCTAGCGTTTGTTTCCCAGTCCTAAATGGAGTTGAAACACATGCAGTTTATTGTCCTACGAGCAAGAGTTGTTTTCTGGTAAGAAGAGTCACTATTGCGCTCCCATTGTCATACACAGGGCAAATAGCACTGGCGTCTGTTCCCAGCATGTACAGTGTATTGGACTGAAGAGGATCTACTGTTCTTTTCAGTTTCCTTAGCAGAATTGAACTAGATATGGCAGTATTTGTATGAAGCACAGTTCTTTTGTTCTGAGCAAGCTCACTGTTCTGGTCCTATAGGAAACACAGTAGAGTAGAAGAGTGCTCTTTTCTCAAAAGCAGAGTGTGTTTCTTGTAAGGCAAGCTAGTGTTTGTTTCCCAGTCCTAAATGGAGTTGAATCACATGCAGTTTTTGGTCCTACGAGCAAGAGTTGTTTCTGGTAAGGAAAGTCACTATTGCGTTCCCATTTCCATACACAGTGCAAATAGCACTCGCGTCTGTTCCCAGCAAGTACAGTGTATTGCACTGAAGAGGAGCTACTGTTCTTGTCAGTTTGCTAAGCAGAGTTGAACTAGATATGGCCCCTGTGTGTAGGAAGCACAGTTCTTTGGTTCTGAGCAAGCTCACTATTCGGACCCCATAGGAAACACTTTAGAGTAGAAGAGTGCTCTTTTCTCAAAAGGAGAGTGTGTTTCTTGTAATGCGAGGTAGTGTTTGTTTCCCAGTCAGAAATGGAGTTGAATCCCATGCAGTTTCTATTCCTATGAGCAAGAGTTGTTTTCTGGTAAGAAGAGTCACTATTACGCTCCCATTGTCATACACAGGGCAAATAGCACTGGCGTCTGTTCCCAGCAAGTACAGTGTATTGGACTGAAGCGGAGCTACTGTTCTTGTCAGTTTCCTAAGCAGAGCTGAACTAGATATGGCCCCTGTTTGTAGTAAGCACAGTTCTTTTGTTCTGAGTAAGCTCGATGTTCGGACCCCATAGAAAACACATTAGAGTAGAAGAGTGCTCTTTTCTCAAAAGCAGAGTGTGTTTCTTGTAAGGCGAGCTAGTGTTTGTTTCCCAGTCCTAAATGGAGTTGAATCACATGCAGTTTTTGGTCCTACGAGCAAGAGTTGTTTTCTGGTAAGGAAAGTCACTATTGCACTCCCATTGCCATACACAGTTCAAATAGCACTCGTGTCTGTTCCCAGCAAGTACTGTGTATTGGACAGAAGAGGATCTACTGTTCTTCTCAGTTTCCTAAGCAGAGTTGAACTAGATATGGCCCGTGTGTGTAGGAAGCACAGTTCTTTTGTTCTGAGCAAGCTCAGTGTTCGGAGCCTATATGACCCACAGTAGAATAGAAGACTGCTCTTTTCTCAAAAGCAGAGTGTGTTTCTTGTAAGGCGAGCTAGCGTTTTTTCCCAGTCCTAAATGGAGTTGAATCTCATGCAGTTTTTGGTCCTACGAGCAAGAGTTGTTCTCTCGTAAGCAAAGACACTATTGTGTTCCCATTGCCTTACAGAGTGCAAATAGCACTCGCGTCTGTTCCAGCAAGTACAGTGTATTGGACTGAAGAGGAGCTACTGTTCTTGTCAGTTTCCTAAGCAGATTTGAACTAGATATGGCCCCTGTGTGTAGGAAGCACAGTTCTTTTGTTCTGAGCAAGCTCACTGTTGGGACCACATAGGAAACACAGTAGAGTAGAAGAGTGCTCTTTCCTCAAAAGCAGAGTGTTTTTCTTGTAAGTCGAGCTAGTGTTTGTTCCCCAGTCAGAAATGGAGTTGCATCCCATGCAGCTTCTGGTCCTACGAGCAAGAGGTGTTTTCTGAGAAGAAGAGAAACTATTGCGCTCCTATTTCCATACACAGTATAAATAGGACTCGCGTCTGTTCCTAGCTAGTACACTGTATTGGACTGAAGAGGAGCTACCGTTCTTGTCAGTTTCCTAAGCAGAGTTGAACTAGATATGGCCCGTGTGTGTAGGAAGCACAGTTCTTTTGTTCTGAGCAAGCTCACTGTTCGGACACCATAGGAAATAAAGTAGAGCAGAAGAGTGCTCTTTCCTCAAAAGCAGAGTGTGTTTCTTGTAAGGTGAGCTAGCGTTTGTTTCCCAGTCCTAAATGGAGTTGAATCACATGCAGTTTCTTGTCCTACGAGCAAGAGTTGTTTTCTGGTAAGAAGAATCACTATTGCGCTCCCATTGCCATATACAGTGTAAATAGCACTCACGTCTGTTCCCAGCAAGTACAGTGTATTGGACTGAAGAGGAGCTACTGTTCTTGTCAGTTTCCTAAGCAGAATTGAACTAGATATGGCCGTATTTGTAGGAAGCACAGTTCTTTTGTTCTGAGCAAACTCACTGTTCTGGCACTATAGAAGACACTGTAGAGTAGAAGAGTGCTCTTTTCTCAAAAGCAGAGTGTGTTTCTTGTAAGGCGAGCTAGCGTTTCTTTCCCAGTCCTAAATGGAGTTGAATCACATGCAGTTTTTGGTCCTATGTGCAAGAGTTGTTTTCTTGTAAGGAAAGTCACATTGCGCTCCCATTTCCATACACAGTGCAAATAGCACTCGAATCTGTTCCCAGCAAGTACAGTGTATTGGACTGAAGCGGAGCTACTGTTCTTGTCAGTTTGCTAAGCAGAGTTGAACTAGATATGGCCCCTGTGTGTAGGAAGCACAGTTCTTTTGTTCTGAGCAAGCTCACTGTTCGGACCACATAAGAAACACAGAAGAGTAGAAGAGTGCTCTTTTCTCAAAAGCAGAGTGTGTTTCTTGTAAGGTGAGCTAGTGTTTGTTTCCCAGTCCTAAATGGAGTTGAATCCCATGCAGTTTCTGGTCCTACGAGCAACAGGTGTTTTCTGGTTAAAAAAAGTCACTATTGCGCTCCCATTGCCATATACAGTGTAAATAGCACTCGAGTCTGTTCCCAGCAAGTACAGAGTATTGGACTGAAGCAGAGCTACTGTTCTTGTCAGTTTCCTAAGCAGAGTTGAACTAGATATGGCTCCTGTGTGTGGAAAGCACAGTTCTTTTTTTCTGAGCAAGCTCACTGTTCGGACCCCATAGGAAACACAGTCGAGTAGAAGAGTGCTCTTTTCTCAAAAGCAGAGTGTGTTTCTTGTAAGGCGAGCTAGCGTTTGTTTCCCAGTCCTAAATGGAGTTGAAACACATGCAGTTTATTGTCCTACGAGCAAGAGTTGTTTTCTGGTAAGAAGAGTCACTATTGTGCTCCCATTGTCATACACAGGGCAAATAGCACTGGCGTCTGTTGCCAGCATGTACAGTGTATTGGACTGAAGAGGATCTACTGTTCTTTTCAGTTTCCTTAGCAGAATTGAACTAGATATGGCAGTATTTGTATGTAGCACAGTTCTTTTGTTCTGAGCAAGCTCACTGTTCTGGTCCTATAGGAAACACAGTAGAGTAGAAGAGTGCTCTTTTCTCAAAAGCAGAGTGTGTTTCTTGTATGGCGAGCTAGTGTTTGTTTCCCAGTCCTAAATGGAGTTGAATCACATGCAGTTTTTGGTCCTACGAGCAAGAGTTGTTTCTGGTAAGGAAAGTCACTATTGCGTTCCCATTTCCATACACAGTGCAAATAGCACTCGCCTCTGTTCCCAACAAGTACAGTGTATTGGACTGAAGAGGAGCTACTGTTCTTGTCAGTTTCCTAAGCAGAGTTGAACTAGATATGGCCCCTGTGTGTAGGAAGCACAGTTCTTTTGTTCTGAGCAAGCTCACTATTCGGACCCCATAGGAAACACATTAGAGTAGAAGAGTGCTCTTTTCTCAAAAGGAGAGTGTGTTTCTTGTAATGCGAGCTAGTGTTTGTTTCCCAGTCAGAAATGGAGTTGAATCCCATGCAGTTTCTGGTCCTAAGAGCAAGAGTTGTTTTCTGGTAAGAAGAGTCACTATCACGCTCCCATTGTCATACACAGGGCAAATAGCACTGGCGTCTGTTCCCAGCAAGTACAGTGTATTGGACTGATGCGAAGCTACTGTTCTTGTCAGTGTCCTAAGCAGAGCTGAACTAGATATGGACCCTGTGTGTAGGAAGCACAGTTATTTTGTTCTGAGCAAGCTCAATGTTCATACCCCTTAGAAAACACATTAGAGTAGAAGAGTGCTCTTTTCTCAAAAGCAGAGTGTGTTTCTTGTAAGGCCAGCTAGCTTTTGTTTCCCAGTCCTAAATGGAGTTGAATCACATGCAGTTTTTGGTCCTACGAGCAAGAGTTGTTTTCTGGTAAGGAAAGTCACTATTGCACTCCCATTGCCATACACAGTTCAAATAGCACTCATGTCTGTTCCCAGCAAGTACAGTGTATTGGACTGAAGAGGAGCTACTGTTCTTGTCAGTTTCCTAAGCAGAGTTGAACTAGATATGGCCCGTGTGTGTAGGAAGCACAGTTCTTTTGTTCTGAGCAAGCTCACTGTTGGGACCACATAGGAAACACAGTAGAGTAGAAGAGTGCTCTTTCCTCAAAAGCAGAGTGTGTTTCTTGTAAGTCGAGCTAGTGTTTGTTCCCCAGTCAGAAATGGAGTTGAATCCCATGCAGCTTCTGATCCTACGAGCAAGAGGTGTTTTCTGAGAAGAAGAGTAACTATTGCGCTCCTATTTCCATACACAGTATAAATAGGACTCGCGTCTGTTACTAGCTAGTATACTGTATTGGACTGAAGAGGATCTACTGTTCTTGTCAGTTTCCTAAGCAGAGTTGAACTAGATATGGCCCGTGTGTGTAGGAAGCACAGTTCTTTTGTTCTGAGCAAGCTCAGTGTTCGGACCCCATATGAACCATAGTAGAATAGAAGACTGCTCTTTGCTCAAAAGCAGAGTGTGTTTCTTGTAAGGCGAGCTAGAGTTTGTTTCCCAGTCCTAAATGGAGTTGAATCACATGCAGTTTTTGGTCCTATGAGCAAGAGTTGTTTTCTCGTAAGCAAAGTCACTATTGCACTCCCATTGCCGTACACAGTGCAAATAGCACTGGCGTCTGTTCTAGCAAGTACAGTGTATTGCACTAAAGAGGAGCTACTGTTCTTGTCAGTTTCCTAAGCAGAGTTGAACTAGATATGGCCCCTGTGTGTAGGAAGCACAGTTCTTTTGTTCTGAGCAAGCTCACTGTTCGGACCCCATAGGAAACACAGTAGAGTAGAAGAGTGCTCTTTTCTAAAACAGAGTGTGTTTCTTGTAAGGCGATCTAGCGTTTGTTTCCCAGTCCTAAATGGAGTTGAATCAAATGCAGTTTCTTGTCCTACGAGCAAGAGTTGTTTTCTGGTAAGAAGAGTCACTATTGTGCTCCAATTGTCATACACAGGGCAAATAGCACTGGCGTCTGTTCCCAGCATGTACAGTGTATTGGACTGAAGAGGATCTACTGTTCTTGTCAGTTTCCTAAGCAGAATTGAACTAGATATGGCCGTATTTGTAGGAAGAACAGTTCTTTTGTTCTGAGCAAACTCACTGTTCTGGCACTATAGGAGACACAGTGGAGTAGAAGAGTGCTCTTTTCTCAAAAGCAGAGTGTGTTTCTTGTAAGGCGAGCTAGCTTTTGTTTCCCAGTCCTAAATGGAGTTGAATCACATGAAGTTTTTGGTCCTACGAGCAAGAGTTGTTTTCTCGTAAGGAAAGTCACTATTGCACTCCCATTGCCATACACAGTTCAAATAGTACTCATGTCTGTTCCCAGCAAGTACAGTGTATTTGACTGAAGAGGAGCTACTGTTCTTGTCAGTTTCCTAAGCAGAGTTGAACTAGATATGGCCCGTGTGTGTAGGAAGCACAGTTCTTTTGTTCTGAGCAAGCTCAGTGTTCGGACCCCATATGAACCATAGTAGAATAGAAGACTGCTCTTTGCTCAAAAGCAGAGTGTGTTTCTTGTAAGGCGAGCTAGAGTTTGTTTCCCAGTCTTAAATGGAGTTGAATCACGAGCAGTTTTTGGTCCTATGAGCAAGAGTTGTTTTCTCGTAAGCAAAGTCACTATTGTGCTCCCATTGCCATACACATTGCAAATAGCACTGGCGTCTGTTCTAGCAAGTACAGTGTATTGGACTGAAGAGGAGCTACTGTTCTTGTCAGTTTCCTAAGCAGAGTTGAACTAGATATGGCCCATGTGTGTAGGAAGCAAAGTTCTTTTGTTCTGAGCAAGCTCAATGTTCGGACCCCATATGAACCACAGTAGAATAGAAGACTGCTCTTTTCTCAAAAGCAGAGTGTGTTTCTTGTAAGGCGAGCTATCGTTTGTTTCCCAGTCCTAAATGGAGTTGAATCACATGCAGTTTTTGGTCCTACGAACCAGAGTTGTTTTCTGGTAAGGAAAGTCACTATTGCGCTCCCTTTGCCATACACAGTGCAAACAGCACTCGCGTATGTTCCTAGCAAGTACAGTGTATTGCACTGAAGAGGAGCTACTGTTCTTGTCAGTTTCCTAAGCAGAGTTGAACTAGATATGGCCCCTGTGTCTAGGAAGCACAGTTCTTTTGTTCTGAGCAAGCTCACTGTTCGGACCCCATAGGAAACACAGTAGAGTAGAAGAGTGCTCTTTTCTAAAAGCAGAGTGTGTTTCTTGTAAGGCGATCTAGCGTTTGTTTCCCAGTACTAAATGGAGTTGAATCAAATGCAGTTTCTTGTCCTATGAGCAAGAGTTGTTTTCTGGTAAGAAGAGTCACTATTGCGCTCCAATTGTCATACACAGGGCAAATAGCACTGGCGTCTGTTCCCAGCATGTACAGTGTATTGGACTGAAGAGGATCTACTGTTCTTGTCAGTTTCCTAAGCAGAATTGAACTAGATATGGCTGTATTTGTAGGAAGAACAGTTCTTTTGTTCTGAGCAAACTCACTGTTCTGGTAGTATAGGAGACACAGTAGAGTAGAAGTGTGCTCTTTTCTCAAAAACATAGTGTGTTTCTTGTAAGGCGAGCTAGCTTTTGTTTCCCAGTCCTAAATACAGTTGAATCACATGCAGTTTTTGGTCCTATGTGCAAGAGTTGTTTTCTTGTAAGGAAAGTCACATTGCGCTCCCATTTCCATACACAGTGCAAATAGCACTCGAATCTGTTCCCAGCAAGTACAGTGTATTGGACTGAAGCGGAGCTACTGTTCTTGTCAGTTTGCTAAGCAGAGTTGAACTAGATATGGCCCCTGTGTGTAGGAAGCACAGTTCTTTTGTTCTGAGCAAGCTTACTGTTCGGACCACATAAGAAACACAGAAGAGTAGAAGAGTGCTCTTTTCTCAAAAGCAGAGTGTGTTTCTTGTAAGGTGAGCTAGTGTTTGTTTCCCAGTCCTAAATGGAGTTGAATCCCATGCAGTTTCTGGTCCTACGAGCAACAGGTGTTTTCTGGTTAAAAAAGGTCACTATTGCGCTCCCATTGCCATATACAGTGTAAATAGCACTCGAGTCTGTTCCCAGCAAGTACAGAGTATTGGACTGAAGCAGAGCTACTGTTCTTGTCAGTTTCCTAAGCAGAGTTGAACTAGATATGGCTCCTGTGTGTGGAAAGCACAGTTCTTTTTTTCTGAGCAAGCTCACTCTTCGGACCCCATAGGAAACACAGTCGAGTAGAAGAGTGCTCTTTTCTCAAAAGCAGAGTGTGTTTCTTGTAAGGCGAGCTAGCGTTTGTTTCCCAGTCCTAAATGGAGTTGAAACACATGCAGTTTATTGTCCTACGAGCAAGAGTTGTTTTCTGGAAAGAAGAGTCACTATTGTGCTCCCATTGTCATACAAAGGGCAAATAGCACTGGCGTCTGTTCCCAGCATGTACAGTGTATTGGACTGAAGAGGATCTACTGTTCTTTTCAGTTTCCTTAGCAGAATTGAACTAGATATGGCAGTATTTGTATGTAGCACAGTTCTTTTGTTCTGAGCAAGCTCACTGTTCTGGTCCTATAGGAAACACAGTAGAGTAGAAGAGTGCTCTTTTCTCAAAAGCAGAGTGTGTTTCTTGTAAGGCAAGCTAGTGTTTGTTTTCCAGTCCTAAATGGAGTTGAATCACATGCAGTTTTTGGTCCTACGAGCAAGAGTTGTTTCTGGTAAGGAAAGTCACTATTGCGTTCCCATTTCCATACACAGTGCAAATAGCACTCGCCTCTGTTCCCAACAAGTACAGTGTATTGGACTGAAGAGGAGCTACTGTTCTTGTCAGTTTCCTAAGCAGAGTTGAACTAGATATGGCCCCTGTGTGTAGGAAGCACAGTTCTTTTGTTCTGAGCAAGCTCACTATTCGGACCCCATAGGAAACACATTAGAGTAGAAGAGTGCTCTTTTCTCAAAAGGAGAGTGTGTTTCTTGTAATGCGAGCTAGTGTTTGTTTCTCAGTCAGAAATGGAGTTGAATCCCATGCAGTTTCTGATCCTACGAGCAAGAGTTGTTTTCTGGTAAGAAGAGTCACTATCACGCTCCCATTGTCATACACAGGGCAAATAGCACTGGCGTCTGTTCCCAGCAAGTACAGTGTATTGGACTGACGCGAAGCTACTGTTCTTGTCAGTGTCCTAAGCAGAGCTGAACTAGATATGGCCCCTGTGTGTAGGAAGCACAGTTATTTTGTTCTGAGCAAGCTCAATGTTCGTACCCCTTAGAAAACACATTAGAGTAGAAGAGTGCTCTTTTCTCAAAAGCAGAGTGTGTTTCTTGTAAGGCCAGCTAGCTTTTGTTTCCCAGTCCTAAATGGAGTTGAATCACATGCAGTTTTTGGTCCTACGAGCAAGAGTTGTTTTCTGGTAAGGAAAGTCACTATTGCACTCCCATTGCCATACACAGTTCAAATAGCACTCATGTCTGTTCCCAGCAAGTACAGTGTATTGGACTGAAGAGGAGCTACTGTTCTTGTCAGTTTCCTAAGCAGAGTTGAACTAGATATGGCCCGTGTGTGTAGGAAGCACAGTTCTTTTGTTCTGAGCAAGCTCAGTGTTCGGACCCCATATGAACCATAGTAGAATAGAAGACTGCTCTTTGCTCAAAAGCAGAGTGTGTTTCTTGTAAGGCGAGCTATCGTTTGTTTCCCAGTCCTAAATGGAGTTGAATCACATGCAGTTTTTGGTCCTATGAGCAAGAGTTGTTTTCTCGTAAGCAAAGTCACTATTGCGCTCCCATTGCCGTACACAGTGCAAATAGCACTGGCGTCTGTTCTAGCAAGTACAGTGTATTGGACTGAAGAGGAGCTACTGTTCTTGTCAGTTTCCTAAGCAGAGTTGAACTAGATATGGCCCATGTGTGTAGGAAGCACAGTTCTTTTGTTCTGAGCAAGCTCAATGTTCGGACCCCATATGAACCACAGTAGAATAGAAGACTGCTCTTTTCTCAAAAGCAGAGTGTGTTTCTTGTAAGGCGAGCTATCGTTTGTTTCCCAGTCCTAAATGGAGTTGAATCACATGCAGTTTTTGGTCCTACGAACCAGAGTTGTTTTCTGGTAAGGAAAGTCACTATTGCGCTCCCTTTGCCATACACAGTGCAAACAGCACTCGCGTATGTTCCTAGCAAGTACAGTGTATTGCACTGAAGAGGAGCTACTGTTCTTGTCAGTTTCCTAAGCAGAGTTGAACTAGATATGGCCCCTGTGTGTAGGAAGCACAGTTCTTTTGTTCTGAGCAAGCTCACTGTTCGGACCCCATAGGAAACACAGTAGAGTAGAAGAGTGCTCTTTTCTAAAACAGAGTGTGTTTCTTGTAAGGCGATCTAGCGTTTGTTTCCCAGTCCTAAATGGAGTTGAATCAAGTGCAGTTTCTTGTCCTACGAGCAAGAGTTGTTTTCTGGTAAGAAGAGTCACTATTGTGCTCCAATTGTCATACACAGGGCAAATAGCACTGGCGTCTGTTCCCAGCATGTACAGTGTATTGGACTGAAGAGGATCTACTGTTCTTGTCAGTTTCCTAAGCAGAATTGAACTAGATATGGCCGTATTTGTAGGAAGAACAGTTCTTCTGTTCTGAGCAAACTCACTGTTCTGGCACTATAGGAGACACAGTGGAGTAGAAGAGTGCTCTTTTCTCAAAAGCAGAGTGTGTTTCTTGTAAGGCGAGCTAGCTTTTGTTTCCCAGTCCTAAATGGAGTTGAATCACATGCAGTTTTTGGTCCTACGAGCAAGAGTTGTTTTCTGGTAAGGAAAGTCACTATTGCACTCCCATTGCCATACACAGTTCAAATAGCACTCATGTCTGTTCCCAGCAAGTACAGTGTATTTGACTGAAGAGGAGCTACTGTTCTTGTCAGTTTCCTAAGCAGAGTTGAACTAGATATGGCCCGTGTGTGTAGGAAGCACAGTTCTTTTGTTCTGAGCAAGCTCAGTGTTCGGACCCCATATGAACCATAATAGAATAGAAGACTGCTCTTTGCTCAAAAGCAGAGTGTGTTTCTTGTAAGGCGAGCTAGAGTTTGTTTCCCAGTCCTAAATGGAGTTGAATCACATGCAGTTTTTGGTCCTACGAGCAAGAGTTGTTTCTGGTAAGGAAAGTCACTATTGCGTTCTCATTTCCATACACAGTGCAAATAGCACTCGCGTCTGTTCCCAGCAAGTACAGTGTATTGCACTGAAGAGGAGCTACTGTTCTTGTCAGTTTCCTAAGCAGAGTTGAACTAGATATGGCCCCTGTGTGTAGGAAGCATAGTTCTTTGGTTCTGAGCAAGCTCACTATTCGGACCCCATAGGAAACACTTTAGAGTAGAAGAGTGCTCTTTTCTCAAAAGGAGAGTGTGTTTCTTGTAATGCGAGGTAGTGTTTGTTTCCCAGTCAGAAATGGAGTTGAATCCCATGCAGTTTCTATTCCTATGAGCAAGAGTTGTTTTCTGGTAAGAAGAGTCACTATTACGCTCCCATTGTCATACACAGGGCAAATAGCACTGGCGTCTGTTCCCAGCAAGTACAGTGTATTGGACTGAAGCGGAGCTACTGTTCTTGTCAGTGTCCTAAGCAGAGCTGAACTAGATATGGCCCCTGTTTGTAGTTAGCACAGTTCTTTTGTTCTGAGTAAGCTCAATGTTCGGACCCCATAGAAAACACATTAGAGTAGAAGAGTGCTCTTTTCTCAAAAGCAGAGTGTGTTTCTTGTAAGGCGAGCTATCGTTTGTTTCCCAGTTAAATGGAGTTGAATCACATGCAGTTTTTGGTCCTACGAACCAGAGTTGTTTTCTGGTAAGGAAAGTCACTATTGCGCTCCCTTTGCCATACACAGTGCAAACAGCACTCGCGTATGTTCCTAGCAAGTACAGTGTATTGCACTGAAGAGGAGCTACTGTTCTTGTCAGTTTCCTAAGCAGAGTTGAACTAGATATGGCCCCTGTGTGTAGGAAGCACAGTTCTTTTGTTCTGAGCAAGCTCACTGTTCGGACCCCATAGGAAACACAGTAGAGTAGAAGAGTGCTCTTTTCTAAAAGCAGAGTGTGTTTCTTGTAAGGCGAGCTAGCGTTTGTTTCCCAGTCCTAAATGGAGTTGAATCACATGCAGTTTTTGGTCCTACGAGCAAGAGTTGTTTTCTGGTAAGGAAAGTCACTATTGCACTCCCATTGCCATACACAGTTCAAATAGCACTCGTGTCTGTTCCCAGCAAGTACTGTGTATTGGACAGAAGAGGATCTACTGTTCTTCTCAGTTTCCTAAGCAGAGTTGAACTAGATATGTCCCGTGTGTGTAGGAAGCACAGTTCTTTTGTTCTGAGCAAGCTCAGTGTTTGGAGCCTATATGACCCACCGTAGAATAGAAGACTCCTCTTTTCTCAAAAGCAGAGTGTGTTTCTTGTAAGGCGAGCTAGCGTTTTTTCCCAGTCCTAAATGGAGTTGAATCTCATGCAGTTTTTGGTCCTACGAGCAAGAGTTGTTCTCTCGTAAGCAAAGACACTATTGTGTTCCCATTGCCTTACAGAGTGCAAATAGCACTCGCGTCTGTTCCAGCAAGTACAGTGTATTGGACTGAAGAGGAGCTACTGTTCTTGTCAGTTTCCTAAGCAGATTTGAACTAGATATGGCCCCTGTGTGTAGGAAGCACAGGTCTTTTGTTCTGAGCAAGCTCACTGTTGGGACCACATAAGAAACACAGTAGAGTAGAAGAGTGCTCTTTCCTCAAAAGCAGAGTGTGTTTCTTGTAAGTCGAGCTAGTGTTTGTTCCCCAGTCAGAAATGGAGTTGAATCCCATGCAGCTTCTGGTCCTACGAGCAAGAGGTGTTTTCTGAGAAGAAGAGTAACTATTGCGCTCCTATTTCCATACACAGTATAAATAGGACTCGCGTCTGTTCCCAGCTAGTACACTGTATTGGACTGAAGAGGAGCTACCGTTCTTGTCAGTTTCCTAAGCAGAGTTGAACTAGATATCCCGTGTGTGTAGGAAGCACAGTTCTTTTGTTCTGAGCAAGCTCACTGTTCGGACACCATAGGAAACACAGTAGAGTAGAAGAGTGCTCTTTTCTAAAAGCAGAGTGTGTTTCTTGTAAGGCGATCTAGCGTTTGTTTCCCAGTACTAAATGGAGTTGAATCAAATGCAGTTTCTTGTCCTATGAGCAAGAGTTGTTTTCTGGTAAGAAGAGTCACTATTGCGCTCCAAATGTCATACACAGGGCAAATAGCACTGGCGTCTGTTCCCAGCATGTACAGTGTATTGGACTGAAGCGGAGCTACTGTTCTTGTCAGTTTGCTAAGCAGAGTTGAACTAGATATGGCCCCTGTGTGTAGGAAGCACAGTTCTTTTTTTCTGAGCAAGCTCACTGTTCGGACCCCATAGGAAACACAGTCGAGTAGAAGAGTGCTCTTTTCTCAAAAGCAGAGTGTGTTTCTTGTAAGGCGAGCTAGCGTTTGTTTCCCAGTCCTAAATGGAGTTGAAACACATGCAGTTTATTGTCCTACGAGCAAGAGTTGTTTTCTGGTAAGAAGAGTCACTATTGTGCTCCCATTTTCATACACAGGGCAAATAGCACTGGCGTCTGTTCCCAGCATGTACAGTGTATTGGACTGAAGAGGATCTACTGTTCTTTTCAGTTTCCTTAGCAGAATTGAACTAGATATGGCAGTATTTGTATGTAGCACAGTTCTTTTGTTCTGAGCAAGCTCACTGTTCTGGTCCTATAGGAAACACAGTAGAGTAGAAGAGTGCTCTTTTCTCAAAAGCAGAGTGTGTTTCTTGTATGGCGAGCTAGTGTTTGTTTCCCAGTCCTAAATGGAGTTGAATCACATGCAGTTTTTGGTCCTACGAGCAAGAGTTGTTTCTGGTAAGGAAAGTCACTATTGCGTTCCCATTTCCATACACAGTGCAAATAGCACTCGCCTCTGTTCCCAACAAGTACAGTGTATTGGACTGAAGAGGAGCTACTGTTCTTGTCAGTTTCCTAAGCAGAGTTGAACTAGATATGGCCCCTGTGTGTAGGAAGCACAGTTCTTTTGTTCTGAGCAAGCTCACTATTCGGACCCCATAGGAAACACATTAGAGTAGAAGAGTGCTCTTTTCTCAAAAGGAGAGTGTGTTTCTTGTAATGCGAGCTAGTGTTTGTTTCCCAGTCAGAAATGGAGTTGAATCCCATGCAGTTTCTGGTCCTAAGAGCAAGAGTTGTTTTCTGGTAAGAAGAGTCACTATCACGCTCCCATTGTCATACACAGGGCAAATAGCACTGGCGTCTGTTCCCAGCAAGTACAGTGTATTGGACTGATGCGAAGCTACTGTTCTTGTCAGTGTCCTAAGCAGAGCTGAACTAGATATGGCCCCTGTGTGTAGGAAGCACAGTTATTTTGTTCTGAGCAAGCTCAATGTTCGTACCCCTTAGAAAACACATTAGAGTAGAGGAGTGCTCTTTTCTCAAAAGCAGAGTGTGTTTCTTGTAAGGCCAGCTAGCTTTTGTTTCCCAGTCCTAAATGGATTTGAATCACATGCAGTTTTTGGTCCTACGAGCAAGAGTTGTTTTCTGGTAAGGAAAGTCACTATTGCACTCCCATTGCCATACACAGTTCAAATAGCACTCATGTCTGTTCCCAGCAAGTACAGTGTATTGGACTGAAGAGGAGCTACTGTTCTTGTCAGTTTCCTAAGCAGAGTTGAACTAGATATGGCCCGTGTGTGTAGGAAGCACAGTTCTTTTGTTCTGAGCAAGCTCAGTGTTCGGACCCCATATGAACCATAGTAGAATAGAAGACTGCTCTTTTCTCAAAAGCAGAGTGTGTTTCTTGTAAGGCGAGCTAGAGTTTGTTTCCCAGTCCTAAATGGAGTTGAATCACATGCAGTTTTTGGTCCTATGAGCAAGAGTTGTTTTCTCGTAAGCAAAGTCACTATTGTGCTCCCATTGCCGTACACAGTGCAAATAGCACTGGCGTCTGTTCTAGCAAGTACAGTGTATTGGACTGAAGAGGAGCTACTGTTCTTGTCAGTTTCCTAAGCAGAGTTGAACTAGATATGGCCCATGTGTGTAGGAAGCACAGTTCTTTTGTTCTGAGCAAGCTCAATGTTCGGACCCCATATGAACCACAGTAGAATAGAAAACTGCTCTTTTCTCAAAAGCAGAGTGTGTTTCTTGTAAGGCGAGCTATCGTTTGTTTCCCAGTCCTAAATGGAGTTGAATCACATGCAGTTTTTGGTCCTACGAACCAGAGTTGTTTTCTGGTAAGGAAAGTCACTATTGCGCTCCCTTTGCCATACACAGTGCAAACAGCACTCGCGTATGTTCCTAGCAAGTACAGTGTATTGCACTGAAGAGGAGCTACTGTTCTTGTCAGTTTCCTAAGCAGAGTTGAACTAGATATGGCCCCTGTGTGTAGGAAGCACAGTTCTTTTGTTCTGAGCAAGCTCACTGTTCGGACCCCATAGGAAACACAGTAGAGTAGAAGAGTGCTCTTTTCTAAAAGCAGAGTGTGTTTCTTGTAAGGCGAGCTAGTGTTTGTTTCCCAGTCCTAAATGGAGTTGAATCACATGCAGTTTTTGGTCCTACGAGCAAGAGTTGTTTTCTGGTAAGGAAAGTCACTATTGCACTCCCATTGCCATACACAGTTCAAATAGCACTCGTGTCTGTTCCCAGCAAGTACTGTGTATTGGACAGAAGAGGATCTACTGTTCTTCTCAGTTTCCTAAGCAGAGTTGAACTAGATATGTCCCGTGTGTGTAGGAAGCACAGTTCTTTTGTTCTGAGCAAGCTCAGTGTTCGGAGCCTATATGACCCACCGTAGAATAGAAGACTGCTCTTTTCTCAAAAGCAGAGTGTGTTTCTTGTAAGGCGAGCTAGTGTTTGTTTCCCAGTCCTAAATGGAGTTGAATCACATGCAGTTTTTGGTCCTACGAGCAAGAGTTGTTTTCTGGTAAGGAAAGTCACTATTGCACTCCCATTGCCATACACAGTTCAAATAGCACTCGTGTCTGTTCCCAGCAAGTACTGTGTATTGGACAGAAGAGGATCTACTGTTCTTCTCAGTTTCCTAAGCAGAGTTGAACTAGATATGTCCCGTGTGTGTAGGAAGCACAGTTCTTTTGTTCTGAGCAAGCTCAGTGTTCGGAGCCTATATGACCCACCGTAGAATAGAAGACTGCTCTTTTCTCAAAAGCAGAGTGTGTTTCTTGTAAGGCGAGCTAGCGTTTTTTCCCAGTCCTAAATGGAGTTGAATCTCATGCAGTTTTTGGTCCTACGAGCAAGAGTTGTTCTCTCGTAAGCAAAGACACTATTGTGTTCCCATTGCCTTACAGAGTGCAAATAGCACTCGCGTCTGTTCCAGCAAGTACAGTGTATTGGACTGAAGAGGAGCTACTGTTCTTGTCAGTTTCCTAAGCAGATTTGAACTAGATATGGCCCCTGTGTGTAGGAAGCACAGTTCTTTTGTTCTGAGCAAGCTCACTGTTGGGACCACATAAGAAACACAGTAGAGTAGAAGAGTGCTCTTTCCTCAAAAGCAGAGTGTGTTTCTTGTAAGTCGAGCTAGTGTTTGTTCCCCAGTCAGAAATGGAGTTGAATCCCATGCAGCTTCTGGTCCTACGAGCAAGAGGTGTTTTCTGAGAAGAAGAGTAACTATTGCGCTCCTATTTCCATACACAGTATAAATAGGACTCGCGTCTGTTCCCAGCTAGTACACTGTATTGGACTGAAGAGGAGCTACCGTTCTTGTCAGTTTCCTAAGCAGAGTTGAACTAGATATCCCGTGTGTGTAGGAAGCACAGTTCTTTTGTTCTGAGCAAGCTCACTGTTCGGACACCATAGGAAACACAGTAGAGTAGAAGAGTGCTCTTTTCTAAAAGCAGAGTGTGTTTCTTGTAAGGCGATCTAGCGTTTGTTTCCCAGTACTAAATGGAGTTGAATCAAATGCAGTTTCTTGTCCTATGAGCAAGAGTTGTTTTCTGGTAAGAAGAGTCACTATTGCGCTCCAAATGTCATACACAGGGCAAATAGCACTGGCGTCTGTTCCCAGCATGTACAGTGTATTGGACTGAAGCGGAGCTACTGTTCTTGTCAGTTTGCTAAGCAGAGTTGAACTAGATATGGCCCCTGTGTGTAGGAAGCACAGTTCTTTTGTTCTGAGCAAGCTCACTGTTCGGACCACATAAGAAACACAGAAGAGTAGAAGAGTGCTCTTTTCTCAAAAGCAGAGTGTGTTTCTTGTAAGGTGAGCTAGTGTTTGTTTCCCAGTCCTAAATGGAGTTGAATCCCATGCAGTTTCTGGTCCTACGAGCAACAGGTGTTTTCTGGTTAAAAAAAGTCACTATTGCGCTCCCATTGCCATATACAGTGTAAATAGCACTCGAGTCTGTTCCCAGCAAGTACAGAGTATTGGACTGAAGCAGAGCTACTGTTCTTGTCAGTTTCCTAAGCAGAGTTGAACTAGATATGGCTCCTGTGTGTGGAAAGCACAGTTCTTTTTTTCTGAGCAAGCTCACTGTTCGGACCCCATAGGAAACACAGTCGAGTAGAAGAGTGCTCTTTTCTCAAAAGCAGAGTGTGTTTCTTGTAAGGCGAGCTAGCGTTTGTTTCCCAGTCCTAAATGGAGTTGAAACACATGCAGTTTATTGTCCTACGAGCAAGAGTTGTTTTCTGGTAAGAAGAGTCACTATTGTGCTCCCATTGTCATACACAGGGCAAATAGCACTGGCGTCTGTTGCCAGCATGTACAGTGTATTGGACTGAAGAGGATCTACTGTTCTTTTCAGTTTCCTTAGCAGAATT
Source organism: Peromyscus eremicus (assembly GCF_949786415.1). Lineage (NCBI taxonomy): Eukaryota > Metazoa > Chordata > Mammalia > Rodentia > Cricetidae > Peromyscus > Peromyscus eremicus. The sequence continues at coordinate 40,648 of NW_026735430.1, forward strand.
GAACTAGATATGGCAGTATTTGTATGTAGCACAGTTCTTTTGTTCTGAGCAAGCTCACTGTTCTGGTCCTATAGGAAACACAGTAGAGTAGAAGAGTGCTCTTTTCTCAAAAGCAGAGTGTGTTTCTTGTATGGCGAGCTAGTGTTTGTTTCCCAGTCCTAAATGGAGTTGAATCACATGCAGTTTTTGGTCCTACGAGCAAGAGTTGTTTCTGGTAAGGAAAGTCACTATTGCGTTCCCATTTCCATACACAGTGCAAATAGCACTCGCCTCTGTTCCCAACAAGTACAGTGTATTGGACTGAAGAGGAGCTACTGTTCTTGTCAGTTTCCTAAGCAGAGTTGAACTAGATATGGCCCCTGTGTGTAGGAAGCACAGTTCTTTTGTTCTGAGCAAGCTCACTATTCGGACCCCATAGGAAACACATTAGAGTAGAAGAGTGCTCTTTTCTCAAAAGGAGAGTGTGTTTCTTGTAATGCGAGCTAGTGTTTGTTTCCCAGTCAGAAATGGAGTTGAATCCCATGCAGTTTCTGGTCCTAAGAGCAAGAGTTGTTTTCTGGTAAGAAGAGTCACTATCACGCTCCCATTGTCATACACAGGGCAAATAGCACTGGCGTCTGTTCCCAGCAAGTACAGTGTATTGGACTGATGCGAAGCTACTGTTCTTGTCAGTGTCCTAAGCAGAGCTGAACTAGATATGGCCCCTGTGTGTAGGAAGCACAGTTATTTTGTTCTGAGCAAGCTCAATGTTCGTACCCCTTAGAAAACACATTAGAGTAGAAGAGTGCTCTTTTCTCAAAAGCAGAGTGTGTTTCTTGTAAGGCCAGCTAGCTTTTGTTTCCCAGTCCTAAATGGAGTTGAATCACATGCAGTTTTTGGTCCTACGAGCAAGAGTTGTTTTCTGGTAAGGAAAGTCACTATTGCACTCCCATTGCCATACACAGTTCAAATAGCACTCATGTCTGTTCCCAGCAAGTACAGTGTATTGGACTGAAGAGGAGCTACTGTTCTTGTCAGTTTCCTAAGCAGAGTTGAACTAGATATGGCCCGTGTGTGTAGGAAGCACAGTTCTTTTGTTCTGAGCAAGCTCAGTGTTCGGACCCCATATGAACCATAGTAGAATAGAAGACTGCTCTTTGCTCAAAAGCAGAGTGTGTTTCTTGTAAGGCGAGCTAGAGTTTGTTTCCCAGTCCTAAATGGAGTTGAATCACATGCAGTTTTTGGTCCTATGAGCAAGAGTTGTTTTCTCGTAAGCAAAGTCACTATTGCGCTCCCATTGCCGTACACAGTGCAAATAGCACCGGCGTCTGTTCTAGCAAGTACAGTGTATTGGACTGAAGAGGAGCTACTGTTCTTGTCAGTTTCCTAAGCAGAGTTGAACTAGATATGGCCCATGTGTGTAGGAAGCACAGTTCTTTTGTTCTGAGCAAGCTCAATGTTCGGACCCCATATGAACCACAGTAGAATAGAAGACTGCTCTTTTCTCAAAAGCAGAGTGTGTTTCTTGTAAGGCGAGCTATCGTTTGTTTCCCAGTCCTAAATGGAGTTGAATCACATGCAGTTTTTGGTCCTACGAACCAGAGTTGTTTTCTGGTAAGGAAAGTCACTATTGCGCTCCCTTTGCCATACACAGTGCAAACAGCACTCGCGTATGTTCCTAGCAAGTACAGTGTATTGCACTGAAGAGGAGCTACTGTTCTTGTCAGTTTCCTAAGCAGAGTTGAACTAGATATGGCCCCTGTGTGTAGGAAGCACAGTTCTTTTGTTCTGAGCAAGCTCACTGTTCGGACCCCATAGGAAACACAGTAGAGTAGAAGAGTGCTCTTTTCTAAAAGCAGAGTGTGTTTCTTGTAAGGCGAGCTAGTGTTTGTTTCCCAGTCCTAAATGGAGTTGAATCACATGCAGTTTTTGGTCCTACGAGCAAGAGTTGTTTTCTGGTAAGGAAAGTCACTATTGCACTCCCATTGCCATACACAGTTCAAATAGCACTCGTGTCTGTTCCCAGCAAGTACTGTGTATTGGACAGAAGAGGATCTACTGTTCTTCTCAGTTTCCTAAGCAGAGTTGAACTAGATATGTCCCGTGTGTGTAGGAAGCACAGTTCTTTTGTTCTGAGCAAGCTCAGTGTTCGGAGCCTATATGACCCACCGTAGAATAGAAGACTGCTCTTTTCTCAAAAGCAGAGTGTGTTTCTTGTAAGGCGAGCTAGCGTTTTTTCCCAGTCCTAAATGGAGTTGAATCTCATGCAGTTTTTGGTCCTACGAGCAAGAGTTGTTCTCTCGTAAGCAAAGACACTATTGTGTTCCCATTGCCTTACAGAGTGCAAATAGCACTCGCGTCTGTTCCAGCAAGTACAGTGTATTGGACTGAAGAGGAGCTACTGTTCTTGTCAGTTTCCTAAGCAGATTTGAACTAGATATGGCCCCTGTGTGTAGGAAGCACAGTTCTTTTGTTCTGAGCAAGCTCACTGTTGGGACCACATAAGAAACACAGTAGAGTAGAAGAGTGCTCTTTCCTCAAAAGCAGAGTGTGTTTCTTGTAAGTCGAGCTAGTGTTTGTTCCCCAGTCAGAAATGGAGTTGAATCCCATGCAGCTTCTGGTCCTACGAGCAAGAGGTGTTTTCTGAGAAGAAGAGTAACTATTGCGCTCCTATTTCCATACACAGTATAAATAGGACTCGCGTCTGTTCCCAGCTAGTACACTGTATTGGACTGAAGAGGAGCTACCGTTCTTGTCAGTTTCCTAAGCAGAGTTGAACTAGATATCCCGTGTGTGTAGGAAGCACAGTTCTTTTGTTCTGAGCAAGCTCACTGTTCGGACACCATAGGAAACACAGTAGAGTAGAAGAGTGCTCTTTTCTAAAAGCAGAGTGTGTTTCTTGTAAGGCGATCTAGCGTTTGTTTCCCAGTACTAAATGGAGTTGAATCAAATGCAGTTTCTTGTCCTATGAGCAAGAGTTGTTTTCTGGTAAGAAGAGTCACTATTGCGCTCCAATTGTCATACACAGGGCAAATAGCACTGGCGTCTGTTCCCAGCATGTACAGTGTATTGGACTGAAGCGGAGCTACTGTTCTTGTCAGTTTGCTAAGCAGAGTTGAACTAGATATGGCCCCTGTGTGTAGGAAGCACAGTTCTTTTGTTCTGAGCAAGCTCACTGTTCGGACCACATAAGAAACACAGAAGAGTAGAAGAGTGCTCTTTTCTCAAAAGCAGAGTGTGTTTCTTGTAAGGTGAGCTAGTGTTTGTTTCCCAGTCCTAAATGGAGTTGAATCCCATGCAGTTTCTGGTCCTACGAGCAACAGGTGTTTTCTGGTTAAAAAAAGTCACTATTGCGCTCCCATTGCCATATACAGTGTAAATAGCACTCGAGTCTGTTCCCAGCAAGTACAGAGTATTGGACTGAAGCAGAGCTACTGTTCTTGTCAGTTTCCTAAGCAGAGTTGAACTAGATATGGCTCCTGTGTGTGGAAAGCACAGTTCTTTTTTTCTGAGCAAGCTCACTGTTCGGACCCCATAGGAAACACAGTCGAGTAGAAGAGTGCTCTTTTCTCAAAAGCAGAGTGTGTTTCTTGTAAGGCGAGCTAGCGTTTGTTTCCCAGTCCTAAATGGAGTTGAAACACATGCAGTTTATTGACCTACGAGCAAGAGTTGTTTTCTGGTAAGAAGAGTCACTATTGTGCTCCCATTGTCATACACAGGGCAAATAGCACTGGCGTCTGTTCCCAGCATGTACAGTGTATTGGACTGAAGAGGATCTACTGTTCTTTTCAGTTTCCTTAGCAGAATTGAACTAGATATGGCAGTATTTGTATGTAGCACAGTTCTTTTGTTCTGAGCAAGCTCACTGTTCTGGTCCTATAGGAAACACAGTAGAGTAGAAGAGTGCTCTTTTCTCAAAAGCAGAGTGTGTTTCTTGTATGGCGAGCTAGTGTTTGTTTCCCAGTCCTAAATGGAGTTGAATCACATGCAGTTTTTGGTCCTACGAGCAAGAGTTGTTTCTGGTAAGGAAAGTCACTATTGCGTTCCCATTTCCATACACAGTGCAAATAGCACTCGCCTCTGTTCCCAACAAGTACAGTGTATTGGACTGAAGAGGAGCTACTGTTCTTGTCAGTTTCCTAAGCAGAGTTGAACTAGATATGGCCCCTGTGTGTAGGAAGCACAGTTCTTTTGCTCTGAGCAAGCTCACTATTCGGACCCATAGGAAACACATTAGAGTAGAAGAGTGCTCTTTTCTCAAAAGGAGAGTGTGTTTCTTGTAATGCGAGCTAGTGTTTGTTTCCCAGTCAGAAATGGAGTTGAATCCCATGCAGTTTCTGGTCCTAAGAGCAAGAGTTGTTTTCTGGTAAGATGAGTCACTATCACGCTCCCATTGTCATACACAGGGCAAATAGCACTGGCGTCTGTTCCCAGCAAGTACAGTGTATTGGACTGATGCGAAGCTACTGTTCTTGTCAGTGTCCTAAGCAGAGCTGAACTAGATATGGCCCCTGTGTGTAGGAAGCACAGTTATTTTGTTCTGAGCAAGCTCAATGTTCGTACCCCTTAGAAAACACATTAGAGTAGAAGAGTGCTCTTTTCTCAAAAGCAGAGTGTGTTTCTTGTAAGGCCAGCTAGCTTTTGTTTCCCAGTCCTAAATGGAGTTGAATCACATACAGTTTTTGGTCCTACGAGCAAGAGTTGTTTTCTGGTAAGGAAAGTCACTATTGCACTCCCATTGCCATACACAGTTCAAATAGCACTCATGTCTGTTCCCAGCAAGTACAGTGTATTGGACTGAAGAGGAGCTACTGTTCTTGTCAGTTTCCTAAGCAGAGTTGAACTAGATATGGCCCGTGTGTGTAGGAAGCACAGTTCTTTTGTTCTGAGCAAGCTCAGTGTTCGGACCCCATATGAACCATAGTAGAATAGAAGACTGCTCTTTGCTCAAAAGCAGAGTGTGTTTCTTGTAAGGCGAGCTAGAGTTTGTTTCCCAGTCCTAAATGGAGTTGAATCACATGCAGTTTTTGGTCCTATGAGCAAGAGTTGTTTTCTCGTAAGCAAAGTCACTATTGCGCTCCCATTGCCGTACACAGTGCAAATAGCACCGGCGTCTGTTCTAGCAAGTACAGTGTATTGGACTGAAGAGGAGCTACTGTTCTTGTCAGTTTCCTAAGCAGAGTTGAACTAGATATGGCCCATGTGTGTAGGAAGCACAGTTCTTTTGTTCTGAGCAAGCTCAATGTTCGGACCCCATATGAACCACAGTAGAATAGAAGACTGCTCTTTTATCAAAAGCAGAGTGTGTTTCTTGTAAGGCGAGCTATCGTTTGTTTCCCAGTCCTAAATGGAGTTGAATCACATGCAGTTTTTGGTCCTACGAACCAGAGTTGTTTTCTGGTAAGGAAAGTCACTATTGCGCTCCCTTTGCCATACACAGTGCAAACAGCACTCGCGTATGTTCCTAGCAAGTACAGTGTATTGCACTGAAGAGGAGCTACTGTTCTTGTCAGTTTCCTAAGCAGAGTTGAACTAGATATGGCCCCTGTGTGTAGGAAGCACAGTTCTTTTGTTCTGAGCAAGCTCACTGTTCGGACCCCATAGGAAACACAGTAGAGTAGAAGAGTGCTCTTTTCTAAAAGCAGAGTGTGTTTCTTGTAAGGCGAGCTAGTGTTTGTTTCCCAGTCCTAAATGGAGTTGAATCACATGCAGTTTTTGGTCCTACGAGCAAGAGTTGTTTTCTGGTAAGGAAAGTCACTATTGCACTCCCATTGCCATACACAGTTCAAATAGCACTCGTGTCTGTTCCCAGCAAGTACTGTGTATTGGACAGAAGAGGATCTACTGTTCTTCTCAGTTTCCTAAGCAGAGTTGAACTAGATATGTCCCGTGTGTGTAGGAAGCACAGTTCTTTTGTTCTGAGCAAGCTCAGTGTTCGGAGCCTATATGACCCACCGTAGAATAGAAGACTGCTCTTTTCTCAAAAGCAGAGTGTGTTTCTTGTAAGGCGAGCTAGCGTTTTTTCCCAGTCCTAAATGGAGTTGAATCTCATGCAGTTTTTGGTCCTACGAGCAAGAGTTGTTCTCTCGTAAGCAAAGACACTATTGCGCTCCCATTGCCGTACACAGTGCAAATAGCACTGGCGTCTGTTCTAGCAAGTACAGTGTATTGGACTGAAGAGGAGCTACTGTTCTTGTCAGTTTCCTAAGCAGAGTTGAACTAGATATGGCCCATGTGTGTAGGAAGCACAGTTCTTTTGTTCTGAGCAAGCTCAATGTTCGGACCCCATATGAACCACAGTAGAATAGAAGACTGCTCTTTTCTCAAAAGCAGAGTGTGTTTCTTGTAAGGCGAGCTATCGTTTGTTTCCCAGTCCTAAATGGAGTTGAATCACATGCAGTTTTTGGTCCTACGAACCAGAGTTGTTTTCTGGTAAGGAAAGTCACTATTGCGCTCCCTTTGCCATACACAGTGCAAACAGCACTCGCGTATGTTCCTAGCAAGTACAGTGTATTGCACTGAAGAGGAGCTACTGTTCTTGTCAGTTTCCTAAGCAGAGTTGAACTAGATATGGCCCCTGTGTGTAGGAAGCACAGTTCTTTTGTTCTGAGCAAGCTCACTGTTCGGACCCCATAGGAAACACAGTAGAGTAGAAGAGTGCTCTTTTCTAAAAGCAGAGTGTGTTTCTTGTAAGGCGAGCTAGTGTTTGTTTCCCAGTCCTAAATGGAGTTGAATCACATGCAGTTTTTGGTCCTACGAGCAAGAGTTGTTTTCTGGTAAGGAAAGTCACTATTGCACTCCCATTGCCATACACAGTTCAAATAGCACTCGTGTCTGTTCCCAGCAAGTACTGTGTATTGGACAGAAGAGGATCTACTGTTCTTCTCAGTTTCCTAAGCAGAGTTGAACTAGATATGTCCCGTGTGTGTAGGAAGCACAGTTCTTTTGTTCTGAGCAAGCTCAGTGTTCGGAGCCTATATGACCCACCGTAGAATAGAAGACTGCTCTTTTCTCAAAAGCAGAGTGTGTTTCTTGTAAGGCGAGCTAGCGTTTTTTCCCAGTCCTAAATGGAGTTGAATCTCATGCAGTTTTTGGTCCTACGAGCAAGAGTTGTTCTCTCGTAAGCAAAGACACTATTGTGTTCCCATTGCCTTACAGAGTGCAAATAGCACTCGCGTCTGTTCCAGCAAGTACAGTGTATTGGACTGAAGAGGAGCTACTGTTCTTGTCAGTTTCCTAAGCAGATTTGAACTAGATATGGCCCCTGTGTGTAGGAAGCACAGTTCTTTTGTTCTGAGCAAGCTCACTGTTGGGACCACATAAGAAACACAGTAGAGTAGAAGAGTGCTCTTTCCTCAAAAGCAGAGTGTGTTTCTTGTAAGTCGAGCTAGTGTTTGTTCCCCAGTCAGAAATGGAGTTGAATCCCATGCAGCTTCTGGTCCTACGAGCAAGAGGTGTTTTCTGAGAAGAAGAGTAACTATTGCGCTCCTATTTCCATACACAGTATAAATAGGACTCGCGTCTGTTCCCAGCTAGTACACTGTATTGGACTGAAGAGGAGCTACCGTTCTTGTCAGTTTCCTAAGCAGAGTTGAACTAGATATCCCGTGTGTGTAGGAAGCACAGTTCTTTTGTTCTGAGCAAGCTCACTGTTCGGACACCATAGGAAACACAGTAGAGTAGAAGAGTGCTCTTTTCTAAAAGCAGAGTGTGTTTCTTGTAAGGCGATCTAGCGTTTGTTTCCCAGTACTAAATGGAGTTGAATCAAATGCAGTTTCTTGTCCTATGAGCAAGAGTTGTTTTCTGGTAAGAAGAGTCACTATTGCGCTCCAATTGTCATACACAGGGCAAATAGCACTGGCGTCTGTTCCCAGCATGTACAGTGTATTGGACTGAAGCGGAGCTACTGTTCTTGTCAGTTTGCTAAGCAGAGTTGAACTAGATATGGCCCCTGTGTGTAGGAAGCACAGTTCTTTTGTTCTGAGCAAGCTCACTGTTCGGACCACATAAGAAACACAGAAGAGTAGAAGAGTGCTCTTTTCTCAAAAGCAGAGTGTGTTTCTTGTAAGGTGAGCTAGTGTTTGTTTCCCAGTCCTAAATGGAGTTGAATCCCATGCAGTTTCTGGTCCTACGAGCAACAGGTGTTTTCTGGTTAAAAAAAGTCACTATTGCGCTCCCATTGCCATATACAGTGTAAATAGCACTCGAGTCTGTTCCCAGCAAGTACAGAGTATTGGACTGAAGCAGAGCTACTGTTCTTGTCAGTTTCCTAAGCAGAGTTGAACTAGATATGTCTCCTGTGTGTGGAAAGCACAGTTCTTTTTTTCTGAGCAAGCTCACTGTTCGGACCCCATAGGAAACACAGTCGAGTAGAAGAGTGCTCTTTTCTCAAAAGCAGAGTGTGTTTCTTGTAAGGCGAGCTAGCGTTTGTTTCCCAGTCCTAAATGGAGTTGAAACACATGCAGTTTATTGTCCTACGAGCAAGAGTTGTTTTCTGGTAAGAAGAGTCACTATTGTGCTCCCATTGTCATACACAGGGCAAATAGCACTGGCGTCTGTTCCCAGCATGTACAGTGTATTGGACTGAAGAGGATCTACTGTTCTTTTCAGTTTCCTTAGCAGAATTGAACTAGATATGGCAGTATTTGTATGTAGCACAGTTCTTTTGTTCTGAGCAAGCTCACTGTTCTGGTCCTATAGGAAACACAGTAGAGTAGAAGAGTGCTCTTTTCTCAAAAGCAGAGTGTGTTTCTTGTATGGCGAGCTAGTGTTTGTTTCCCAGTCCTAAATGGAGTTGAATCACATGCAGTTTTTGGTCCTACGAGCAAGAGTTGTTTCTGGTAAGGAAAGTCACTATTGCGTTCCCATTTCCATACACAGTGCAAATAGCACTCGCCTCTGTTCCCAACAAGTACAGTGTATTGGACTGAAGAGGAGCTACTGTTCTTGTCAGTTTCCTAAGCAGAGTTGAACTAGATATGGCCCCTGTGTGTAGGAAGCACAGTTCTTTTGTTCTGAGCAAGCTCACTATTCGGACCCCATAGGAAACACATTAGAGTAGAAGAGTGCTCTTTTCTCAAAAGGAGAGTGTGTTTCTTGTAATGCGAGCTAGTGTTTGTTTCCCAGTCAGAAATGGAGTTGAATCCCATGCAGTTTCTGGTCCTAAGAGCAAGAGTTGTTTTCTGGTAAGAAGAGTCACTATCACGCTCCCATTGTCATACACAGGGCAAATAGCACTGGCGTCTGTTCCCAGCAAGTACAGTGTATTGGACTGATGCGAAGCTACTGTTCTTGTCAGTGTCCTAAGCAGAGCTGAACTAGATATGGCCCCTGTGTGTAGGAAGCACAGTTATTTTGTTCTGAGCAAGCTCAATGTTCGTACCCCTTAGAAAACACATTAGAGTAGAAGAGTGCTCTTTTCTCAAAAGCAGAGTGTGTTTCTTGTAAGGCCAGCTAGCTTTTGTTTCCCAGTCCTAAATGGAGTTGAATCACATGCAGTTTTTGGTCCTACGAGCAAGAGTTGTTTTCTGGTAAGGAAAGTCACTATTGCACTCCCATTGCCATACACAGTTCAAATAGCACTCATGTCTGTTCCCAGCAAGTACAGTGTATTGGACTGAAGAGGAGCTACTGTTCTTGTCAGTTTCCTAAGCAGAGTTGAACTAGATATGGCCCGTGTGTGTAGGAAGCACAGTTCTTTTGTTCTGAGCAAGCTCAGTGTTCGGACCCCATATGAACCATAGTAGAATAGAAGACTGCTCTTTGCTCAAAAGCAGAGTGTGTTTCTTGTAAGGCGAGCTAGAGTTTGTTTCCCAGTCCTAAATGGAGTTGAATCACATGCAGTTTTTGGTCCTATGAGCAAGAGTTGTTTTCTCGTAAGCAAAGTCACTATTGCGCTCCCATTGCCGTACACAGTGCAAATAGCACCGGCGTCTGTTCTAGCAAGTACAGTGTATTGGACTGAAGAGGAGCTACTGTTCTTGTCAGTTTCCTAAGCAGAGTTGAACTAGATATGGCCCATGTGTGTAGGAAGCACAGTTCTTTTGTTCTGAGCAAGCTCAATGTTCGGACCCCATATGAACCACAGTAGAATAGAAGACTGCTCTTTTCTCAAAAGCAGAGTGTGTTTCTTGTAAGGCGAGCTATCGTTTGTTTCCCAGTCCTAAATGGAGTTGAATCACATGCAGTTTTTGGTCCTACGAACCAGAGTTGTTTTCTGGTAAGGAAAGTCACTATTGCGCTCCCTTTGCCATACACAGTGCAAACAGCACTCGCGTATGTTCCTAGCAAGTACAGTGTATTGCACTGAAGAGGAGCTACTGTTCTTGTCAGTTTCCTAAGCAGAGTTGAACTAGATATGGCCCCTGTGTGTAGGAAGCACAGTTCTTTTGTTCTGAGCAAGCTCACTGTTCGGACCCCATAGGAAACACAGTAGAGTAGAAGAGTGCTCTTTTCTAAAAGCAGAGTGTGTTTCTTGTAAGGCGAGCTAGTGTTTGTTTCCCAGTCCTAAATGGAGTTGAATCACATGCAGTTTTTGGTCCTACGAGCAAGAGTTGTTTTCTGGTAAGGAAAGTCACTATTGCACTCCCATTGCCATACACAGTTCAAATAGCACTCGTGTCTGTTCCCAGCAAGTACTGTGTATTGGACAGAAGAGGATCTACTGTTCTTCTCAGTTTCCTAAGCAGAGTTGAACTAGATATGTCCCGTGTGTGTAGGAAGCACAGTTCTTTTGTTCTGAGCAAGCTCAGTGTTCGGAGCCTATATGACCCACCGTAGAATAGAAGACTGCTCTTTTCTCAAAAGCAGAGTGTGTTTCTTGTAAGGCGAGCTAGCGTTTTTTCCCAGTCCTAAATGGAGTTGAATCTCATGCAGTTTTTGGTCCTACGAGCAAGAGTTGTTCTCTCGTAAGCAAAGACACTATTGTGTTCCCATTGCCTTACAGAGTGCAAATAGCACTCGCGTCTGTTCCAGCAAGTACAGTGTATTGGACTGAAGAGGAGCTACTGTTCTTGTCAGTTTCCTAAGCAGATTTGAACTAGATATGGCCCCTGTGTGTAGGAAGCACAGTTCTTTTGTTCTGAGCAAGCTCACTGTTGGGACCACATAAGAAACACAGTAGAGTAGAAGAGTGCTCTTTCCTCAAAAGCAGAGTGTGTTTCTTGTAAGTCGAGCTAGTGTTTGTTCCCCAGTCAGAAATGGAGTTGAATCCCATGCAGCTTCTGGTCCTACGAGCAAGAGGTGTTTTCTGAGAAGAAGAGTAACTATTGCGCTCCTATTTCCATACACAGTATAAATAGGACTCGCGTCTGTTCCCAGCTAGTACACTGTATTGGACTGAAGAGGAGCTACCGTTCTTGTCAGTTTCCTAAGCAGAGTTGAACTAGATATCCCGTGTGTGTAGGAAGCACAGTTCTTTTGTTCTGAGCAAGCTCACTGTTCGGACACCATAGGAAACACAGTAGAGTAGAAGAGTGCTCTTTTCTAAAAGCAGAGTGTGTTTCTTGTAAGGCGATCTAGCGTTTGTTTCCCAGTACTAAATGGAGTTGAATCAAATGCAGTTTCTTGTCCTATGAGCAAGAGTTGTTTTCTGGTAAGAAGAGTCACTATTGCGCTCCAATTGTCATACACAGGGCAAATAGCACTGGCGTCTGTTCCCAGCATGTACAGTGTATTGGACTGAAGCGGAGCTACTGTTCTTGTCAGTTTGCTAAGCAGAGTTGAACTAGATATGGCCCCTGTGTGTAGGAAGCACAGTTCTTTTGTTCTGAGCAAGCTCACTGTTCGGACCACATAAGAAACACAGAAGAGTAGAAGAGTGCTCTTTTCTCAAAAGCAGAGTGTGTTTCTTGTAAGGTGAGCTAGTGTTTGTTTCCCAGTCCTAAATGGAGTTGAATCCCATGCAGTTTCTGGTCCTACGAGCAACAGGTGTTTTCTGGTTAAAAAAAGTCACTATTGCGCTCCCATTGCCATATACAGTGTAAATAGCACTCGAGTCTGTTCCCAGCAAGTACAGAGTATTGGACTGAAGCAGAGCTACTGTTCTTGTCAGTTTCCTAAGCAGAGTTGAACTAGATATGTCTCCTGTGTGTGGAAAGCACAGTTCTTTTTTTCTGAGCAAGCTCACTGTTCGGACCCCATAGGAAACACAGTCGAGTAGAAGAGTGCTCTTTTCTCAAAAGCAGAGTGTGTTTCTTGTAAGGCGAGCTAGCGTTTGTTTCCCAGTCCTAAATGGAGTTGAAACACATGCAGTTTATTGTCCTACGAGCAAGAGTTGTTTTCTGGTAAGAAGAGTCACTATTGTGCTCCCATTGTCATACACAGGGCAAATAGCACTGGCGTCTGTTCCCAGCATGTACAGTGTATTGGACTGAAGAGGATCTACTGTTCTTTTCAGTTTCCTTAGCAGAATTGAACTAGATATGGCAGTATTTGTATGTAGCACAATTCTTTTGTTCTGAGCAAGCTCACTGTTCTGGTCCTATAGGAAACACAGTAGAGTAGAAGAGTGCTCTTTTCTCAAAAGCAGAGTGTGTTTCTTGTATGGCGAGCTAGTGTTTGTTTCCCAGTCCTAAATGGAGTTGAATCACATGCAGTTTTTGGTCCTACGAGCAAGAGTTGTTTCTGGTAAGGAAAGTCACTATTGCGTTCCCATTTCCATACACAGTGCAAATAGCACTCGCCTCTGTTCCCAACAAGTACAGTGTATTGGACTGAAGAGGAGCTACTGTTCTTGTCAGTTTCCTAAGCAGAGTTGAACTAGATATGGCCCCTGTGTGTAGGAAGCACAGTTCTTTTGTTCTGAGCAAGCTCACTATTCGGACCCCATAGGAAACACATTAGAGTAGAAGAGTGCTCTTTTCTCAAAAGGAGAGTGTGTTTCTTGTAATGCGAGCTAGTGTTTGTTTCCCAGTCAGAAATGGAGTTGAATCCCATGCAGTTTCTGGTCCTAAGAGCAAGAGTTGTTTTCTGGTAAGAAGAGTCACTATCACGCTCCCATTGTCATACACAGGGCAAATAGCACTGGCGTCTGTTCCCAGCAAGTACAGTGTATTGGACTGATGCGAAGCTACTGTTCTTGCCAGTGTCCTAAGCAGAGCTGAACTAGATATGGCCCCTGTGTGTAGGAAGCACAGTTATTTTGTTCTGAGCAAGCTCAATGTTCGTACCCCTTAGAAAACACATTAGAGTAGAAGAGTGCTCTTTTCTCAAAAGCAGAGTGTGTTTCTTGTAAGGCCAGCTAGCTTTTGTTTCCCAGTCCTAAATGGAGTTGAATCACATGCAGTTTTTGGTCCTACGAGCAAGAGTTGTTTTCTGGTAAGGAAAGTCACTATTGCACTCCCATTGCCATACACAGTTCAAATAGCACTCATGTCTGTTCCCAGCAAGTACAGTGTATTGGACTGAAGAGGAGCTACTGTTCTTGTCAGTTTCCTAAGCAGAGTTGAACTAGATATGGCCCGTGTGTGTAGGAAGCACAGTTCTTTTGTTCTGAGCAAGCTCAGTGTTCGGACCCCATATGAACCATAGTAGAATAGAAGACTGCTCTTTGCTCAAAAGCAGAGTGTGTTTCTTGTAAGGCGAGCTAGAGTTTGTTTCCCAGTCCTAAATGGAGTTGAATCACATGCAGTTTTTGGTCCTATGAGCAAGAGTTGTTTTCTCGTAAGCAAAGTCACTATTGCGCTCCCATTGCCGTACACAGTGCAAATAGCACCGGCGTCTGTTCTAGCAAGTACAGTGTATTGGACTGAAGAGGAGCTACTGTTCTTGTCAGTTTCCTAAGCAGAGTTGAACTAGATATGGCCCATGTGTGTAGGAAGCACAGTTCTTTTGTTCTGAGCAAGCTCAATGTTCGGACCCCATATGAACCACAGTAGAATAGAAGACTGCTCTTTTCTCAAAAGCAGAGTGTGTTTCTTGTAAGGCGAGCTATCGTTTGTTTCCCAGTCCTAAATGGAGTTGAATCACATGCAGTTTTTGGTCCTACGAACCAGAGTTGTTTTCTGGTAAGGAAAGTCACTATTGCGCTCCCTTTGCCATACACAGTGCAAACAGCACTCGCGTATGTTCCTAGCAAGTACAGTGTATTGCACTGAAGAGGAGCTACTGTTCTTGTCAGTTTCCTAAGCAGAGTTGAACTAGATATGGCCCCTGTGTGTAGGAAGCACAGTTCTTTTGTTCTGAGCAAGCTCACTGTTCGGACCCCATAGGAAACACAGTAGAGTAGAAGAGTGCTCTTTTCTAAAAGCAGAGTGTGTTTCTTGTAAGGCGAGCTAGTGTTTGTTTCCCAGTCCTAAATGGAGTTGAATCACATGCAGTTTTTGGTCCTACGAGCAAGAGTTGTTTTCTGGTAAGGAAAGTCACTATTGCACTCCCATTGCCATACACAGTTCAAATAGCACTCGTGTCTGTTCCCAGCAAGTACTGTGTATTGGACAGAAGAGGATCTACTGTTCTTCTCAGTTTCCTAAGCAGAGTTGAACTAGATATGTCCCGTGTGTGTAGGAAGCACAGTTCTTTTGTTCTGAGCAAGCTCAGTGTTCGGAGCCTATATGACCCACCGTAGAATAGAAGACTGCTCTTTTCTCAAAAGCAGAGTGTGTTTCTTGTAAGGCGAGCTAGCGTTTTTTCCCAGTCCTAAATGGAGTTGAATCTCATGCAGTTTTTGGTCCTACGAGCAAGAGTTGTTCTCTCGTAAGCAAAGACACTATTGTGTTCCCATTGCCTTACAGAGTGCAAATAGCACTCGCGTCTGTTCCAGCAAGTACAGTGTATTGGACTGAAGAGGAGCTACTGTTCTTGTCAGTTTCCTAAGCAGATTTGAACTAGATATGGCCCCTGTGTGTAGGAAGCACAGTTCTTTTGTTCTGAGCAAGCTCACTGTTGGGACCACATAAGAAACACAGTAGAGTAGAAGAGTGCTCTTTCCTCAAAAGCAGAGTGTGTTTCTTGTAAGTCGAGCTAGTGTTTGTTCCCCAGTCAGAAATGGAGTTGAATCCCATGCAGCTTCTGGTCCTACGAGCAAGAGGTGTTTTCTGAGAAGAAGAGTAACTATTGTGCTCCTATTTCCATACACAGTATAAATAGGACTCGCGTCTGTTCCCAGCTAGTACACTGTATTGGACTGAAGAGGAGCTACCGTTCTTGTCAGTTTCCTAAGCAGAGTTGAACTAGATATCCCGTGTGTGTAGGAAGCACAGTTCTTTTGTTCTGAGCAAGCTCACTGTTCGGACACCATAGGAAACACAGTAGAGTAGAAGAGTGCTCTTTTCTAAAAGCAGAGTGTGTTTCTTGTAAGGCGATCTAGCGTTTGTTTCCCAGTACTAAATGGAGTTGAATCAAATGCAGTTTCTTGTCCTATGAGCAAGAGTTGTTTTCTGGTAAGAAGAGTCACTATTGCGCTCCAATTGTCATACACAGGGCAAATAGCACTGGCGTCTGTTCCCAGCATGTACAGTGTATTGGACTGAAGCGGAGCTACTGTTCTTGTCAGTTTGCTAAGCAGAGTTGAACTAGATATGGCCCCTGTGTGTAGGAAGCACAGTTCTTTTGTTCTGAGCAAGCTCACTGTTCGGACCACATAAGAAACACAGAAGAGTAGAAGAGTGCTCTTTTCTCAAAAGCAGAGTGTGTTTCTTGTAAGGTGAGCTAGTGTTTGTTTCCCAGTCCTAAATGGAGTTGAATCCCATGCAGTTTCTGGTCCTACGAGCAACAGGTGTTTTCTGGTTAAAAAAAGTCACTATTGCGCTCCCATTGCCATATACAGTGTAAATAGCACTCGAGTCTGTTCCCAGCAAGTACAGAGTATTGGACTGAAGCAGAGCTACTGTTCTTGTCAGTTTCCTAAGCAGAGTTGAACTAGATATGTCTCCTGTGTGTGGAAAGCACAGTTCTTTTTTTCTGAGCAAGCTCACTGTTCGGACCCCATAGGAAACACAGTCGAGTAGAAGAGTGCTCTTTTCTCAAAAGCAGAGTGTGTTTCTTGTAAGGCGAGCTAGCGTTTGTTTCCCAGTCCTAAATGGAGTTGAAACACATGCAGTTTATTGTCCTACGAGCAAGAGTTGTTTTCTGGTAAGAAGAGTCACTATTGTGCTCCCATTGTCATACACAGGGCAAATAGCACTGGCGTCTGTTCCCAGCATGTACAGTGTATTGGACTGAAGAGGATCTACTGTTCTTTTCAGTTTCCTTAGCAGAATTGAACTAGATATGGCAGTATTTGTATGTAGCACAGTTCTTTTGTTCTGAGCAAGCTCACTGTTCTGGTCCTATAGGAAACACAGTAGAGTAGAAGAGTGCTCTTTTCTCAAAAGCAGAGTGTGTTTCTTGTATGGCGAGCTAGTGTTTGTTTCCCAGTCCTAAATGGAGTTGAATCACATGCAGTTTTTGGTCCTACGAGCAAGAGTTGTTTCTGGTAAGGAAAGTCACTATTGCGTTCCCATTTCCATACACAGTGCAAATAGCACTCGCCTCTGTTCCCAACAAGTACAGTGTATTGGACTGAAGAGGAGCTACTGTTCTTGTCAGTTTCCTAAGCAGAGTTGAACTAGATATGGCCCCTGTGTGTAGGAAGCACAGTTCTTTTGTTCTGAGCAAGCTCACTATTCGGACCCCATAGGAAACACATTAGAGTAGAAGAGTGCTCTTTTCTCAAAAGGAGAGTGTGTTTCTTGTAATGCGAGCTAGTGTTTGTTTCCCAGTCAGAAATGGAGTTGAATCCCATGCAGTTTCTGGTCCTAAGAGCAAGAGTTGTTTTCTGGTAAGAAGAGTCACTATCACGCTCCCATTGTCATACACAGGGCAAATAGCACTGGCGTCTGTTCCCAGCAAGTACAGTGTATTGGACTGATGCGAAGCTACTGTTCTTGTCAGTGTCCTAAGCAGAGCTGAACTAGATATGGCCCCTGTGTGTAGGAAGCACAGTTATTTTGTTCTGAGCAAGCTCAATGTTTGTACCCCTTAGAAAACACATTAGAGTAGAAGAGTGCTCTTTTCTCAAAAGCAGAGTGTGTTTCTTGTAAGGCCAGCTAGCTTTTGTTTCCCAGTCCTAAATGGAGTTGAATCACATGCAGTTTTTGGTCCTACGAGCAAGAGTTGTTTTCTGGTAAGGAAAGTCACTATTGCACTCCCATTGCCATACACAGTTCAAATAGCACTCATGTCTGTTCCCAGCAAGTACAGTGTATTGGACTGAAGAGGAGCTACTGTTCTTGTCAGTTTCCTAAGCAGAGTTGAACTAGATATGGCCCGTGTGTGTAGGAAGCACAGTTCTTTTGTTCTGAGCAAGCTCAGTGTTCGGACCCCATATGAACCATAGTAGAATAGAAGACTGCTCTTTGCTCAAAAGCAGAGTGTGTTTCTTGTAAGGCGAGCTAGAGTTTGTTTCCCAGTCCTAAATGGAGTTGAATCACATGCAGTTTTTGGTCCTATGAGCAAGAGTTGTTTTCTCGTAAGCAAAGTCACTATTGCGCTCCCATTGCCGTACACAGTGCAAATAGCACCGGCGTCTGTTCTAGCAAGTACAGTGTATTGGACTGAAGAGGAGCTACTGTTCTTGTCAGTTTCCTAAGCAGAGTTGAACTAGATATGGCCCATGTGTGTAGGAAGCACATTTCTTTTGTTCTGAGCAAGCTCAATGTTCGGACCCCATATGAACCACAGTAGAATAGAAGACTGCTCTTTTCTCAAAAGCAGAGTGTGTTTCTTGTAAGGCGAGCTATCGTTTGTTTCCCAGTCCTAAATGGAGTTGAATCACATGCAGTTTTTGGTCCTACGAACCAGAGTTGTTTTCTGGTAAGGAAAGTCACTATTGCGCTCCCTTTGCCATACACAGTGCAAACAGCACTCGCGTATGTTCCTAGCAAGTACAGTGTATTGCACTGAAGAGGAGCTACTGTTCTTGTCAGTTTCCTAAGCAGAGTTGAACTAGATATGGCCCCTGTGTGTAGGAAGCACAGTTCTTTTGTTCTGAGCAAGCTCACTGTTCGGACCCCATAGGAAACACAGTAGAGTAGAAGAGTGCTCTTTTCTAAAAGCAGAGTGTGTTTCTTGTAAGGCGAGCTAGTGTTTGTTTCCCAGTCCTAAATGGAGTTGAATCACATGCAGTTTTTGGTCCTACGAGCAAGAGTTGTTTTCTGGTAAGGAAAGTCACTATTGCACTCCCATTGCCATACACAGTTCAAATAGCACTCGTGTCTGTTCCCAGCAAGTACTGTGTATTGGACAGAAGAGGATCTACTGTTCTTCTCAGTTTCCTAAGCAGAGTTGAACTAGATATGTCCCGTGTGTGTAGGAAGCACAGTTCTTTTGTTCTGAGCAAGCTCAGTGTTCGGAGCCTATATGACCCACCGTAGAATAGAAGACTGCTCTTTTCTCAAAAGCAGAGTGTGTTTCTTGTAAGGCGAGCTAGCGTTTTTTCCCAGTCCTAAATGGAGTTGAATCTCATGCAGTTTTTGGTCCTACGAGCAAGAGTTGTTCTCTCGTAAGCAAAGACACTATTGTGTTCCCATTGCCTTACAGAGTGCAAATAGCACTCGCGTCTGTTCCAGCAAGTACAGTGTATTGGACTGAAGAGGAGCTACTGTTCTTGTCAGTTTCCTAAGCAGATTTGAACTAGATATGGCCCCTGTGTGTAGGAAGCACAGTTCTTTTGTTCTGAGCAAGCTCACTGTTGGGACCACATAAGAAACACAGTAGAGTAGAAGAGTGCTCTTTCCTCAAAAGCAGAGTGTGTTTCTTGTAAGTCGAGCTAGTGTTTGTTCCCCAGTCAGAAATGGAGTTGAATCCCATGCAGCTTCTGGTCCTACGAGCAAGAGGTGTTTTCTGAGAAGAAGAGTAACTATTGCGCTCCTATTTCCATACACAGTATAAATAGGACTCGCGTCTGTTCCCAGCTAGTACACTGTATTGGACTGAAGAGGAGCTACCGTTCTTGTCAGTTTCCTAAGCAGAGTTGAACTAGATATCCCGTGTGTGTAGGAAGCACAGTTCTTTTGTTCTGAGCAAGCTCACTGTTCGGACACCATAGGAAACACAGTAGAGTAGAAGAGTGCTCTTTTCTAAAAGCAGAGTGTGTTTCTTGTAAGGCGATCTAGCGTTTGTTTCCCAGTACTAAATGGAGTTGAATCAAATGCAGTTTCTTGTCCTATGAGCAAGAGTTGTTTTCTGGTAAGAAGAGTCACTATTGCGCTCCAATTGTCATACACAGGGCAAATAGCACTGGCGTCTGTTCCCAGCATGTACAGTGTATTGGACTGAAGCGGAGCTACTGTTCTTGTCAGTTTGCTAAGCAGAGTTGAACTAGATATGGCCCCTGTGTGTAGGAAGCACAGTTCTTTTGTTCTGAGCAAGCTCACTGTTCGGACCACATAAGAAACACAGAAGAGTAGAAGAGTGCTCTTTTCTCAAAAGCAGAGTGTGTTTCTTGTAAGGTGAGCTAGTGTTTGTTTCCCAGTCCTAAATGGAGTTGAATCCCATGCAGTTTCTGGTCCTACGAGCAACAGGTGTTTTCTGGTTAAAAAAAGTCACTATTGCGCTCCCATTGCCATATACAGTGTAAATAGCACTCGAGTCTGTTCCCAGCAAGTACAGAGTATTGGACTGAAGCAGAGCTACTGTTCTTGTCAGTTTCCTAAGCAGAGTTGAACTAGATATGTCTCCTGTGTGTGGAAAGCACAGTTCTTTTTTTCTGAGCAAGCTCACTGTTCGGACCCCATAGGAAACACAGTCGAGTAGAAGAGTGCTCTTTTCTCAAAAGCAGAGTGTGTTTCTTGTAAGGCGAGCTAGCGTTTGTTTCCCAGTCCTAAATGGAGTTGAAACACATGCAGTTTATTGTCCTACGAGCAAGAGTTGTTTTCTGGTAAGAAGAGTCACTATTGTGCTCCCATTGTCATACACAGGGCAAATAGCACTGGCGTCTGTTCCCAGCATGTACAGTGTATTGGACTGAAGAGGATCTACTGTTATTTTCAGTTTCCTTAGCAGAATTGAACTAGATATGGCAGTATTTGTATGTAGCACAGTTCTTTTGTTCTGAGCAAGCTCACTGTTCTGGTCCTATAGGAAACACAGTAGAGTAGAAGAGTGCTCTTTTCTCAAAAGCAGAGTGTGTTTCTTGTATGGCGAGCTAGTGTTTGTTTCCCAGTCCTAAATGGAGTTGAATCACATGCAGTTTTTGGTCCTACGAGCAAGAGTTGTTTCTGGTAAGGAAAGTCACTATTGCGTTCCCATTTCCATACACAGTGCAAATAGCACTCGCCTCTGTTCCCAACAAGTACAGTGTATTGGACTGAAGAGGAGCTACTGTTCTTGTCAGTTTCCTAAGCAGAGTTGAACTAGATATGGCCCCTGTGTGTAGGAAGCACAGTTCTTTTGTTCTGAGCAAGCTCACTATTCGGACCCCATAGGAAACACATTAGAGTAGAAGAGTGCTCTTTTCTCAAAAGGAGAGTGTGTTTCTTGTAATGCGAGCTAGTGTTTGTTTCCCAGTCAGAAATGGAGTTGAATCCCATGCAGTTTCTGGTCCTAAGAGCAAGAGTTGTTTTCTGGTAAGAAGAGTCACTATCACGCTCCCATTGTCATACACAGGGCAAATAGCACTGGCGTCTGTTCCCAGCAAGTACAGTGTATTGGACTGATGCGAAGCTACTGTTCTTGTCAGTGTCCTAAGCAGAGCTGAACTAGATATGGCCCCTGTGTGTAGGAAGCACAGTTATTTTGTTCTGAGCAAGCTCAATGTTCGTACCCCTTAGAAAACACATTAGAGTAGAAGAGTGCTCTTTTCTCAAAAGCAGAGTGTGTTTCTTGTAAGGCCAGCTAGCTTTTGTTTCCCAGTCCTAAATGGAGTTGAATCACATGCAGTTTTTGGTCCTACGAGCAAGAGTTGTTTTCTGGTAAGGAAAGTCACTATTGCACTCCCATTGCCATACACAGTTCAAATAGCACTCATGTCTGTTCCCAGCAAGTACAGTGTATTGGACTGAAGAGGAGCTACTGTTCTTGTCAGTTTCCTAAGCAGAGTTGAACTAGATATGGCCCGTGTGTGTAGGAAGCACAGTTCTTTTGTTCTGAGCAAGCTCAGTGTTCGGACCCCATATGAACCATAGTAGAATAGAAGACTGCTCTTTGCTCAAAAGCAGAGTGTGTTTCTTGTAAGGCGAGGTAGAGTTTGTTTCCCAGTCCTAAATGGAGTTGAATCACATGCAGTTTTTGGTCCTATGAGCAAGAGTTGTTTTCTCGTAAGCAAAGTCACTATTGCGCTCCCATTGCCGTACACAGTGCAAATAGCACTGGCGTCTGTTCTAGCAAGTACAGTGTATTGGACTGAAGAGGAGCTACTGTTCTTGTCAGTTTCCTAAGCAGAGTTGAACTAGATATGGCCCATGTGTGTAGGAAGCACAGTTCTTTTGTTCTGAGCAAGCTCAATGTTCGGACCCCATATGAACCACAGTAGAATAGAAGACTGCTCTTTTCTCAAAAGCAGAGTGTGTTTCTTGTAAGGCGAGCTATCGTTTGTTTCCCAGTCCTAAATGGAGTTGAATCACATGCAGTTTTTGGTCCTACGAACCAGAGTTGTTTTCTGGTAAGGAAAGTCACTATTGCGCTCCCTTTGCCATACACAGTGCAAACAGCACTCGCGTATGTTCCTAGCAAGTACAGTGTATTGCACTGAAGAGGAGCTACTGTTCTTGTCAGTTTCCTAAGCAGAGTTGAACTAGATATGGCCCCTGTGTGTAGGAAGCACAGTTCTTTTGTTCTGAGCAAGCTCACTGTTCGGACCCCATAGGAAACACAGTAGAGTAGAAGAGTGCTCTTTTCTAAAAGCAGAGTGTGTTTCTTGTAAGGCGAGCTAGTGTTTGTTTCCCAGTCCTAAATGGAGTTGAATCACATGCAGTTTTTGGTCCTACGAGCAAGAGTTGTTTTCTGGTAAGGAAAGTCACTATTGCACTCCCATTGCCATACACAGTTCAAATAGCACTCGTGTCTGTTCCCAGCAAGTACTGTGTATTGGACAGAAGAGGATCTACTGTTCTTCTCAGTTTCCTAAGCATAGTTGAACTAGATATGTCCCGTGTGTGTAGGAAGCACAGTTCTTTTGTTCTGAGCAAGCTCAGTGTTCGGAGCCTATATGACCCACCGTAGAATAGAAGACTGCTCTTTTCTCAAAAGCAGAGTGTGTTTCTTGTAAGGCGAGCTAGTGTTTGTTTCCCAGTCCTAAATGGAGTTGAATCACATGCAGTTTTTGGTCCTACGAGCAAGAGTTGTTTTCTGGTAAGGAAAGTCACTATTGCACTCCCATTGCCATACACAGTTCAAATAGCACTCGTGTCTGTTCCCAGCAAGTACTGTGTATTGGACAGAAGAGGATCTACTGTTCTTCTCAGTTTCCTAAGCAGAGTTGAACTAGATATGTCCCGTGTGTGTAGGAAGCACAGTTCTTTTGTTCTGAGCAAGCTCAGTGTTCGGAGCCTATATGACCCACCGTAGAATAGAAGACTGCTCTTTTCTCAAAAGCAGAGGGTGTTTCTTGTAAGGCGAGCTAGCGTTTTTTCCCAGTCCTAAATGGAGTAGAATCTCATGCAGTTTTTGGTCCTACGAGCAAGATTTGTTCTCTCGTAAGCAAAGACACTATTGTGTTCCCATTGCCTTACAGAGTGCAAATAGCACTCGCGTCTGTTCCAGCAAGTACAGTGTATTGAACTGAAGAGGAGCTACTGTTCTTGTCAGTTTCCTAAGCAGATTTGAACTAGATATGGCCCCTGTGTGTAGGAAGCACAGTTCTTTTGTTCTGAGCAAGCTCACTGTTGGGACCACATAAGAAACACAGTAGAGTAGAAGAGTGCTCTTTCCTCAAAAGCAGAGTGTGTTTCTTGTAAGTCGAGCTAGTGTTTGTTCCCCAGTCAGAAATGGAGTTGAATCCCATGCAGCTTCTGGTCCTACGAGCAAGAGGTGTTTTCTGAGAAGAAGAGTAACTATTGCGCTCCTATTTCCATACACAGTATAAATAGGACTCGCGTCTGTTCCCAGCTAGTACACTGTATTGGACTGAAGAGGAGCTACCGTTCTTGTCAGTTTCCTAAGCAGAGTTGAACTAGATATCCCGTGTGTGTAGGAAGCACAGTTCTTTTGTTCTGAGCAAGCTCACTGTTCGGACACCATAGGAAACACAGTAGAGTAGAAGAGTGCTGTTTCTAAAAGCAGAGTGTGTTTCTTGTAAGGCGATCTAGCGTTTGTTTCCCAGTACTAAATGGAGTTGAATCAAATGCAGTTTCTTGTCCTATGAGCAAGAGTTGTTTTCTGGTAAGAAGAGTCACTATTGCGCTCCAATTGTCATACACAGGGCAAATAGCACTGGCGTCTGTTCCCAGCATGTACAGTGTATTGGACTGAAGCGGAGCTACTGTTCTTGTCAGTTTGCTAAGCAGAGTTGAACTAGATATGGCCCCTGTGTGTAGGAAGCACAGTTCTTTTGTTCTGAGCAAGCTCACTGTTCGGACCACATAAGAAACACAGAAGAGTAGAAGAGTGCTCTTTTCTCAAAAGCAGAGTGTGTTTCTTGTAAGGTGAGCTAGTGTTTGTTTCCCAGTCCTAAATGGAGTTGAATCCCATGCAGTTTCTGGTCCTACGAGCAACAGGTGTTTTCTGGTTAAAAAAAGTCACTATTGCGCTCCCATTGCCATATACAGTGTAAATAGCACTCGAGTCTGTTCCCAGCAAGTACAGAGTATTGGACTGAAGCAGAGCTACTGTTCTTGTCAGTTTCCTAAGCAGAGTTTAACTAGATATGTCTCCTGTGTGTGGAAAGCACAGTTCTTTTTTTCTGAGCAAGCTCACTGTTCGGACCCCATAGGAAACACAGTCGAGTAGAAGAGTGCTCTTTTCTCAAAAGCAGAGTGTGTTTCTTGTAAGGCGAGCTAGCGTTTGTTTCCCAGTCCTAAATGGAGTTGAAACACATGCAGTTTATTGTCCTACGAGCAAGAGTTGTTTTCTGGTAAGAAGAGTCACTATTGTGCTCCCATTGTCATACACAGGGCAAATAGCACTGGCGTCTGTTCCCAGCATGTACAGTGTATTGGACTGAAGAGGATCTACTGTTATTTTCAGTTTCCTTAGCAGAATTGAACTAGATATGGCAGTATTTGTATGTAGCACAGTTCTTTTGTTCTGAGCAAGCTCACTGTTCTGGTCCTATAGGAAACACAGTAGAGTAGAAGAGTGCTCTTTTCTCAAAAGCAGAGTGTGTTTCTTGTATGGCGAGCTAGTGTTTGTTTCCCAGTCCTAAATGGAGTTGAATCACATGCAGTTTTTGGTCCTACGAGCAAGAGTTGTTTCTGGTAAGGAAAGTCACTATTGCGTTCCCATTTCCATACACAGTGCAAATAGCACTCGCCTCTGTTCCCAACAAGTACAGTGTATTGGACTGAAGAGGAGCTACTGTTCTTGTCAGTTTCCTAAGCAGAGTTGAACTAGATATGGCCCCTGTGTGTAGGAAGCACAGTTCTTTTGTTCTGAGCCAGCTCACTATTCGGACCCCATAGGAAACACATTAGAGTAGAAGAGTGCTCTTTTCTCAAAAGGAGAGTGTGTTTCTTGTAATGCGAGCTAGTGTTTGTTTCCCAGTCAGAAATGGAGTTGAATCCCATGCAGTTTCTGGTCCTAAGAGCAAGAGTTGTTTTCTGGTAAGAAGAGTCACTATCACGCTCCCATTGTCATACACAGGGCAAATAGCACTGGCGTCTGTTCCCAGCAAGTACAGTGTATTGGACTAATGCGAAGCTACTGTTCTTGTCAGTGTCCTAAGCAGAGCTGAACTAGATATGGCCCCTGTGTGTAGGAAGCACAGTTATTTTGTTCTGAGCAAGCTCAATGTTCGTACCCCTTAGAAAACACATTAGAGTAGAAGAGTGCTCTTTTCTCAAAAGCAGAGTGTGTTTCTTGTAAGGCCAGCTAGCTTTTGTTTCCCAGTCCTAAATGGAGTTGAATCACATGCAGTTTTTGGTCCTACGAGCAAGAGTTGTTTTCTGGTAAGGAAAGTCACTATTGCACTCCCATTGCCATACACAGTTCAAATAGCACTCATGTCTGTTCCCAGCAAGTACAGTGTATTGGACTGAAGAGGAGCTACTGTTCTTGTCAGTTTCCTAAGCAGAGTTGAACTAGATATGGCCCGTGTGTGTAGGAAGCACAGTTCTTTTGTTCTGAGCAAGCTCAGTGTTCGGACCCCATATGAACCATAGTAGAATAGAAGACTGCTCTTTGCTCAAAAGCAGAGTGTGTTTCTTGTAAGGCGAGCTAGAGTTTGTTTCCCAGTCCTAAATGGAGTTGAATCACATGCAGTTTTTGGTCCTATGAGCAAGAGTTGTTTTCTCGTAAGCAAAGTCACTATTGCGCTCCCATTGCCGTACACAGTGCAAATAGCACTGGCGTCTGTTCTAGCAAGTACAGTGTATTGGACTGAAGAGGAGCTACTGTTCTTGTCAGTTTCCTAAGCAGAGTTGAACTAGATATGGCCCATGTGTGTAGGAAGCACAGTTCTTTTGTTCTGAGCAAGCTCAATGTTCGGACCCCATATGAACCACAGTAGAATAGAAGACTGCTCTTTTCTCAAAAGCAGAGTGTGTTTCTTGTAAGGCGAGCTATCGTTTGTTTCCCAGTCCTAAATGGAGTTGAATCACATGCAGTTTTTGGTCCTACGAACCAGAGTTGTTTTCTGGTAAGGAAAGTCACTATTGCGCTCCCTTTGCCATACACAGTGCAAACAGCACTCGCGTATGTTCCTAGCAAGTACAGTGTATTGCACTGAAGAGGAGCTACTGTTCTTGTCAGTTTCCTAAGCAGAGTTGAACTAGATATGGCCCCTGTGTGTAGGAAGCACAGTTCTTTTGTTCTGAGCAAGCTCACTGTTCGGACCCCATAGGAAACACAGTAGAGTAGAAGAGTGCTCTTTTCTAAAAGCAGAGTGTGTTTCCTGTAAGGCGATCTAGCGTTTGTTTCCCAGTACTAAATGGAGTTGAATCAAATGCAGTTTCTTGTCCTATGAGCAAGAGTTGTTTTCTGGTAAGAAGAGTCACTATTGCGCTCCAATTGTCATACACAGGGCAAATAGCACTGGCGTCTGTTCCCAGCATGTACAGTGTATTGGACTGAAGAGGATCTACTGTTCTTGTCAGTTTCCTAAGCAGAATTGAACTAGATATGGCTGTATTTGTAGGAAGAACAGTTCTTTTGTTCTGAGCAATCTCACTGTTCTGGCACTATAGGAGACACAGTAGAGTAGAAGTGTGCTCTTTTCTCAAAAACATAGTGTGTTTCTTGTAAGGCGAGCTAGCTTTTGTTTCCCAGTCCTAAATGCAGTTGAATCACATGCAGTTTTTGGTCCTATGTGCAAGAGTTGTTTTCTGGTAAGGGAAGTCACTATTGCCCTCCCATTTCCATACAGAGTGCAAATAGCACTCGCATCTGTTCCCAGCAAGTACAGTGTATTGGACTGAAGCGGAGCTACTGTTCTTGTCAGTTTCCTAAGCAGAGTTGAACTAGATATGGCCCCTGTGTGTAGAAAGCACAGTTCTTTTGTTCTGAGCAAGCTCACTGTTCGGACGACATAGGAAACACAGAAGAGTAGAAGAGTGCTCTTTTCTCAAAAGCAGAGTGTGTTTCTTGTAAGGCGAGCTAGTGTTTGTTTCCCAGTCCTAAATGGAGTTGAATCACATGCAGTTTTTGGTCCTACGAGCAAGAGCTGTTTTCTGGTAAGGAAAGTCACTATTGCACTCCCATTGCCATACACAGTTCAAATAGCACTCGTGTCTGTTCCCAGCAAGTACTGTGTATTGGACAGAAGAGGATCTACTGTTCTTCTCAGTTTCCTAAGCAGAGTTGAACTAGATATGTCCCGTGTGTGTAGGAAGCAAAGTTCTTTTGTTCTGAGCAAGCTCAGTGTTCGGAGCCTATATGACCCACCGTAGAATAGAAGACTGCTCTGTTCTCAAAAGCAGAGTGTGTTTCTTGTAAGGCGAGCTAGCGTTTTTTCCCAGTCCTAAATGGAGTTGAATCTCATGCAGTTTTTGGTCCTACGAGCAAGAGTTGTTCTCTCGTAAGCAAAGACACTATTGTGTTCCCATTGCCTTACAGAGTGCAAATAGCACTCGCGTCTGTTCCAGCAAGTACAGTGTATTGGACTGAAGAGGAGCTACTGTTCTTGTCAGTTTCCTAAGCAGATTTGAACTAGATATGGCCCCTGTGTGTAGGAAGCACAGTTCTTTTGTTCTGAGCAAGCTCACTGTTGGGACCACATAGGAAACACAGTAGAGTAGAAGAGTGCTCTTTCCTCAAAAGCAGAGTGTGTTTCTTGTAAGTCGAGCTAGTGTTTGTTCCCCAGTCAGAAATGGAGTTGAATCCCATGCAGCTTCTGGTCCTACGAGCAAGAGGTGTTTTCTGAGAAGAAGAGTAACTATTGCGCTCCTATTTCCATACACAGTATAAATAGGACTCGCGTCTGTTCCCAGCTAGTACACTGTATTGGACTGAAGAGGAGCTACCGTTCTTGTCAGTTTCCTAAGCAGAGTTGAACTAGATATGGCCCGTGTGTGTAGGAAGCACAGTTCTTTTGTTCTGAGCAAGCTCACTGTTCGGACACCATAGGAAACACAGTAGAGTAGAAGAGTGCTCTTTTCTAAAAGCAGAGTGTGTTTCTTGTAAGGCGATCTAGCGTTTGTTTCCCAGTACTAAATGGAGTTGAATCAAATGCAGTTTCTTGTCCTATGAGCAAGAGTTGTTTTCTGGTAAGAAGAGTCACTATTGCGCTCCAATTGTCATACACAGGGCAAATAGCACTGGCGTCTGTTCCCAGCATGTACAGTGTATTGGACTGAAGCGGAGCTACTGTTCTTGTCAGTTTGCTAAGCAGAGTTGAACTAGATATGGCCCCTGTGTGTAAGAAGCACAGTTCTTTTGTTCTGAGCAAGCTCACTGTTCGGACCACATAAGAAACACAGAAGAGTAGAAGAGTGCTCTTTTCTCAAAAGCAGAGTGTGTTTCTTGTAAGGTGAGCTAGTGTTTGTTTCCCAGTCCTAAATGGAGTTGAATCCCATGCAGTTTCTGGTCCTACGAGCAACAGGTGTTTTCTGGTTAAAAAAAGTCACTATTGCGCTCCCATTGCCATATACAGTGTAAATAGCACTCGAGTCTGTTCCCAGCAAGTACAGAGTATTGGACTGAAGCAGAGCTACTGTTCTTGTCAGTTTCCTAAGCAGAGTTGAACTAGATATGGCTCCTGTGTGTGGAAAGCACAGTTCTTTTTTTCTGAGCAAGCTCACTGTTCGGACCCCATAGGAAACACAGTCGAGTAGAAGAGTGCTCTTTTCTCAAAAGCAGAGTGTGTTTCTTGTAAGGCGAGCTAACGTTTGTTTCCCAGTCCTAAATGGAGTTGAAACACATGCAGTTTATTGTCCTACGAGCAAGAGTTGTTTTCTGGTAAGAAGAGTCACTATTGTGCTCCCATTGTCATACACAGGGCAAATAGCACTGGCGTCTGTTCCCAGCATGTACAGTGTATTGGACTGAAGAGGATCTACTGTTCTTTTCAGTTTCCTTAGCAGAATTGAACTAGATATGGCAGTATTTGTATGTAGCACAGTTCTTTTGTTCTGAGCAAGCTCACTGTTCTGGTCCTATAGAAAACACAGTAGAGTAGAAGAGTGCTCTTTTCTCAAAAGCAGAGTGTGTTTCTTGTATGGCGAGCTAGTGTTTGTTTCCCAGTCCTAAATGGAGTAAAATCACATGCAGTTTTTGGTCCTAAGAGCAAGAGTTGTTTCTGGTAAGGAAAGTCACTATTGCGTTCCCATTTCCATACACAGTGCAAATAGCACTCGCCTCTGTTCACAATAAGTACAGTGTATTGGACTGAAGAGGAGCTACTGTTCTTGTCAGTTTCCTAAGCAGAGTTGAACTAGATATGGCCCCTGTGTGTAGGAAGCACAGTTCTTTTGTTCTGAGCAAGCTCACTATTCGGACCCCATAGGAAACACATTAGAGTAGAAGAGTGCTCTTTTCTCAAAAGGAGAGTGTGTTTCTTGTAATGCGAGCTAGTGTTTGTTTCCCAGTCAGAAATGGAGTTGAATCCCATGCAGTTTCTGGTCCTACGAGCAAGAGTTGTTTTCTGGTAAGAAGAGTCACTATCACGCTCCCATTGTCATACACAGGGCAAATAGCACTGGCGTCTGTTCCCAGCATGTACAGTGTATTGGACTGATGCGAAGCTACTGTTCTTGTCAGTGTCCTAAGCAGAGCTGAACTAGATATGGCCCCTGTGTGTAGGAAGCACAGTTATTTTGTTCTGAGCAAGCTCAATGTTCGTACCCCTTAGAAAACACATTAGAGTAGAAGAGTGCTCTTTTCTCAAAAGCAGAGTGTGTTTCTTGTAAGGCCAGCTAGCTTTTGTTTCCCAGTCCTAAATGGAGTTGAATCACATGCAGTTTTTGGTCCTACGAGCAAGAGTTGTTTTCTGGTAAGGAAAGTCACTATTGCACTCCCATTGCCATACACAGTTCAAATAGCACTCATGTCTGTTCCCAGCAAGTACAGTGTATTGGACTGAAGAGGAGCTACTGTTCTTGTCAGTTTCCTAAGCAGAGTTGAACTAGATATGTCCCGTGTGTGTAGGAAGCACAGTTCTTTTGTTCTGAGCAAGCTCAGTGTTCGGACCCCATATGAACCATAGTAGAATAGAAGACTGCTCTTTGCTCAAAAGCAGAGTGTGTTTCTTGTAAGGCGAGCTAGAGTTTGTTTCCCAGTCCTAAATGGAGTTGAATCACATGCAGTTTTTGGTCCTATGAGAAAGAGTTGTTTTCTCGTAAGCAAAGTCACTATTGCGCTCCCATTGCCGTACACAGTGCAAATAGCACTGGCGTCTGTTCTAGCAAGTACAGTGTATTGGACTGAAGAGGAGCTACTGTTCTTGTCAGTTTCCTAAGCAGAGTTGAACTAGATATGGCCCATGTGTGTAGGAAGCACAGTTCTTTTGTTCTGAGCAAGCTCAATGTTCGGACCCCATATGAACCACAGTAGAATAGAAGACTGCTCTTTTCTCAAAAGCAGAGTGTGTTTCTTGTAAGGCGAGCTATCGTTTGTTTCCCAGTCCTAAATGGAGTTGAATCACATGCAGTTTTTGGTCCTACGAACAAGAGTTTTTTTCTGGTAAGGAAAGTCACTATTGCGCTCCCTTTGCCATACACAGTGCAAACAGCACTCGCTTATGTTCCTAGCAAGTACAGTGTATTGCACTGAAGAGGAGCTACTGTTCTTGTCAGTTTCCTAAGCAGAGTTGAACTAGATATGGCCCCTGTGTGTAGGAAGCACAGTTCTTTTGTTCTGAGCAAGCTCACTGTTCGGACCACACAGGAAACACAGAAGAGTAAGAGTGCTCTTTTCTCAAAAGCAGGGTGTGTTTCTTGTAAGCCGAGCTAGCGTTTATTTCCCAGTCCTAAATGGAGTTGAATCACATTCAGTTTCTTGTCCTACGAGCAAGAGTTGTTTTCTGGTAAGAAGAGTCACTATTGTGCTCCCATTGTCATACACAGGGCAAATAGCACTGGCGTCTGTTCCCAGCATGTACAGTGTATTGGACTGAAGAGGATCTACTGTTCTTGTCAGTTTCTTAAGCAGAATTGAACTAGATATGGCCGTTTTTGTAGGAAGCACAGTTCTTTTGTTCTGAGCAAACTCACTGTTCTGGCCCTATATGAAACACAGTAGAGTAGAAGAGTGCTCTTTTCTCAAAAGCAGAGTGTGTTTCTTGTAAGGCGAGCTAGCGTTTGTTTCCCAGTCCTAAATGGAGTGGAATCACATGCAGTTTTTGGTCCTACGAGCAAGAGTTGTTTTCTGGTAAGGAAAGTCACTACTGCGCTCCCTTTGCCATACACAGTGCAAATAGCACTCTCGTTTGTTCCCAGCAAGTACAGTGTATTGGATTGAAGAGGAGCTACTGTTCTTGTCAGTTTCCTAAACAGAGTTGAACTAGATATAGCCCGTGTGTGTAGGAAACACAGTTCTTTTGTTCTGAGCATGCTCAGTGTTCGGACCCCATATGAACCACAGTAGAATAGAAGACTGCTCTTTTCTCAAAAGCAGTGTGTGTTTCTTGTAAGGCGAGCTAGCGTTTGTTTCCCAGTCCTAAATGGAGTTGAATCACATGCAGTTTCTTGTCCTACGAGCAAGAGTTGTTTTCTGGTAAGAAGAGTCACTATTGCTCTCCCTTTTCCATACACAGTGCAAATAGCACTCGCATCTGTTTCCAGGAAGTACATTGTATTGGACTGAAGCGGAGCTACTGTTCTTGTCAGTTTGCTAAGCAGAGTTGAACTAGATATGTCCCGTGTGTGTAGGAAGCACAGTTCTTTTGTTCTGAGCAAGCTCACTGTTCGGATACCATAGGAAAAACAGTCGAGTAGAAGAGTGCTCTTTTCTCCAAAGCAGAGTGTGTTTCTTGTAAGGTGAGCTAGTGTTTGTTTCCCAGTCCTAAATGGAGTTGAAACACATGCAGTTTATTGTCCTACGAGCAAGAGTTGTTTTCTGGTAAGGAAAGTCACTATTGCGCTCCCTTTGCCATACACAATGCAAATAGCACTCGGGTCTGTTCACAGCAAGTACAGTGTATTGGACTGAAGAGGAGCTACTGTTCTTGTCAATTTCCTAAGCAGAGTTGAACTAGATATGGTCCATGTGTGTAGGAAGCACAGTTCTTTTGTTCTGAGCAAGCTCACTGTTAGGACATCATAGGAAACACAGTAGAGTAGAAGAGTGCTCTTTTCTCAAAAGCAGAGTGTGTTTCTTGTAAGGCGAGCTAGCGTTTGTTTCCCAGTCCTAAATGGAGTTGAAACACATGCAATTTATTGTCCTACGAGCAAGAGTTGTTTTCTGGTAAGAAGAGTCACTATTGCGATCCCATTGTCATACACAAGGCAAATAGCACTGGCGGCTGTTCCCAGCATGTACAGTGTATTGGACTGAAGAGGATCTACTGTTCTTTTCAGTTTCCTAAGCAGAATTGAAATAGATATGGCCGTATTTGTATGAAGCACAGTTCTTTTGTTCTGAGCAAGCTCACTGTTCTGGCCCTATAGGAAACACAGTAGAGTAGAAGACTGCTCTTTTCTCAAAAGCAGAGTGTGTTTCTTGTAAGGCGAGCTAGCGTTTGTTTCCCAGTCCTAAATGGAGTAGAATCACATGCAGTTTTTGGTCCTACGAGCAAGAGTTGTTTTCTCGTAATCAAGTGACTATTGCGCTCCCATTCCATACACAGTGCAAATAGCACTCGCGTCTGTTCCCAGCAAGTACAGTGTATTGGACTGAAGAGGAGCTACTGTTCTTGTCAGATTCCTAAGCAGAGTTCAACTAGATATGGCCCATGTGTGTAGGAAGCCCAGTTCTTTTGTTCTGAGCAAGCTCAATGTTCGGACCCCATATGAACCACAGTAGAATAGAAGATTGCTCTTTTCTCAAAAGCAGAGTGTGTTTCTTGTAAGGAGAGCTAGCGTTTGTTTCCCAGTCCTAAATGGAGTTGAATCACATGCAGTTTTTGGTCCTACGAGCAAGAGTTGTTTTCTCGTAATCAAGTGACTATTGCGCTCCCATTCCATACACAGTGCAAATAGCACTCGCGTCTGTTCCCAGCAAGTACAGTGTATTGGACTGAAGAGGAGCTACTGTTCTTGTCAGATTCCTAAGCAGAGTTGAACTAGATATGGCCCATGTGTGTAGGAAGCCCAGTTCTTTTGTTCTGAGCCAGCTCAATGTTCGGACCCCATATGAACCACAGTAGAATAGAAGATTGCTCTTTTCTCAAAAGCAGAGTGTGTTTCTTGTAAGGCGAGCTAGCGTTTGTTTCCCAGTCCTAAATGGAGTTGAATCACATGCAGTTTTTGGTCCTACGAGCAAGAGTTGTTTTCTGGTAAGGAAAGTCACTATTGCGCTCCCTTTGCCATACACAGTGCAAATAGCACTCGCGTCTGTTCACAGCAAGTACAGTGTATTGGACTGAAGAGGAGCTACTGTTCTTGTCAGTTTCCTAAGCAGAGTTGAACTAGATATGGCCCATGTGTGTAGGAAGCACAGTTCTTTTGTTCTGAGCAAGCTCACTGTTCGGACCCCATAGGAAACACAGTAGAGTAGAAGAGTGCTCTTTTCTCAAAAGAAGAGTGTGTTTCTTGTAAGGCGAGCTAGCGTTTGTTTCCCAGTCCTAAATGGAGTTGAATCACATGCAGTTTCTTGTCCTACGAGCAAGAGTTGTTTTCTGGTAAAAAGTCACTGTTGCGTTCCCATTGTCATACACAGGGCAAATAGCACTGGCGTCTGTTCCCAGCATGTACAGTGTATTGGACTGAAGAGGATCTACTGTTCTTGTCAGTTTCCTAAGCAGAATTGAACTAGATATGACCGTATTTGTGGGAAGCACAGTAATTTTGTTCTGAGCAAACTCACTGTTCTGGCCCTATAGGAAACACAGTAGAGTAGAAGAGTGCTCTTTTCTCAAAAGCAGAGTGTGTTTCTTGTAAGGAGAGCTAGCGTTTGTTTCCCAGTCCTAAATGGAGTTGAATCACATGCAGTTTTTGGTCCTACGAGCAAGAGTTGTTTTCTGGTAAGGAAAGACACTACTGCGCTCCCTTTGCCATACACAGTGCAAATAGCACTCGCGTTTGTTCCCAGCAAGTACAGTGAATTGTACTGAAGAGGAGCTACTGTTCTTGTCAGTTTCCTAAGAAGAGTTGAACTAGATATGGCCCATTTGTGTAGGAAGCACAGTTCTTTTGTTCTGAGCAAGATCAATGTTCGGACCCCATATGAACCACAGTAGAATAGAAGACTGCTCTTTTCTCAAAAGCAGAGTGTGTTTCTTGTAAGGCGAGCTAGCGTTTGTTTCCCAGTCCTAAATGGAGTTGAATCACATGCAGTTTTTGGTCCTACGAGCAAGAGTTGTTTTCTGGTAAGGAAAGTCACTATTGTGCTCTCTTTGCCATACACAGTGCAAATAGCACTCGCGTCTGTTCACAGCAAGTACAGTGTATTGGACTGAAGAGGAGCTACTGTTCTTGTCAGTTTCCTAACCAGAGTTGAACTTGATATGGCCCATGTGTGTAGGAAGCACAGTTCTTTTGATCTGAGCAAGCTCACTGTTCGGACCCCATAGGGAACACAGTAGAGTAGAAGAGTGCTCTTTTCTCAAAAGCAGAGTGTGTTTCTTGTAAGGCGAGCTAGCGTTTGTTTCCCAGTCCTAAATGGAGTTGAATCACATGCAGTTTCTGGTCTTACGAGGAACAGGAGTTTTCTGATAAGAAGAGTAACGATTGCTCTCCTATTTCCATACACAGTATCAATAGGACTCGCATCTGTTCCCAGCTAGTACACTGTATTGGACTGAAGAGGAGCTACCGTTCTTGTCAGTTTCCTAAGCAGAGTTGAACTAGATATGGCCCGTGTGTGTAGGAAGCACAGTTCTTTTGTTCTGAGCAAGCTCACTGTTCAGACCCCATAGGAAACACAGTAGAGCAGAAGAGTGCTCTTTTTTCAAAAGCAGAGTGTGTTTCTTGTAAGGCAAGCTAGCGTTTGTTTCCCAGTCCTAAATGGAGTTGAATCACATCCTGTTTTTGTTCCTACGAGCAAGAGTTGTTTTCTGGTAAGGAAAGTCACTATTGTGCTCCCATTTTCATAACACGGCAAATAGCACTGGCGTCTGTTCCCAGCATGTACAGTGTATTGGACTGAAGAGGATCTACTGTTCTTGTCAGTTTCCTAAGCAGAATTGAACTAGATATGGCCTTATTTGTAGGAAGCACAGTTCTTTTGTTCTGAGCAAACTCACTGTTCTGGCCCTATAGGAAACACAGTAGAGTTGAAGAGTGCTCTTTTCTGAAAAGCAGAGTGTGTTTCTTGTAAGGTGAGCTAGCGTTTGTTTCCCAGTCTTAAATGGAGTTGAATCACATGCAGTTTTTGGTCCTACGAGCAAGAGTTGTTTTCTGGTAAGGAAAGTCACTATTGTGCTCCCTTTGCCATACACAGTGCAAATAGCACTCGCGTTTGTTCCCAGCAAGTACAGTGAATTGGACTGAAGAGGAGCTACTGTTCTTGTCAGTTTCCTAAGCAGAGTTGAACTAGATATGGCCCATGTGTGTAGGAAGCACAGTTCTTTTGTTCTGAGCAAGCTCACTGTTCGGACCCCATAGGAAACACAGTAGAGTAGAAGGGTGCTCTTTTCTCAAAAGCAGAGTGTGTTTCTTGTAAGGCGAGCTAGCGTTTGTTTCCCAGTCCTAAATGGAGTTGAATCACATACAGTTTCTTGTCCTACAAGCAAGAATTGTTTTCTGGTAAGAAGAGTCACTATTGCGCTCCCATTGTCATACACAGGGCAAATAGCACTGGCATCTGTTCCCAGCATGTACAGTGTATTGGACTGAAGAGGATCTACTGTTCTTGTCAGTTTCCTAAGCAGAATTGAACTAGATATGGCCGTATTTGTAGGAAGCACAGTTCTTTTGTTCTGAGCAAACTCACTGTTCTGGCCCTGTAGGAAACACAGTAGAGTAGAAGAGTGCTCTTTTCTCAAAAGCAGAGTGTGTTTCTTGTAAGGCGAGCTAGCGTTTGTTTCCCAGTCCTAAATGGAGTTGAATCACATGCACTTTTTGGTCCTACGAGCAAGAGTTGTTTTCTGGTAAGGAAAGTCACTATTGCACTCTCATTGCCATACACAGTGCAAATAGCACTCGCGTCTCTTCCAAGCAAGTACAGTGTATTGGACTGAAGTGGAGCTACTGTTCTTGTCAGTTTCCTAAGCAGAGTTGAACTAGATATGGCCCGTGTGTGTAGGAAGCACAGTTCTTTTGTTCTGAGCAAGCTCACTGTTCGGACCACATAGGAAACACAGTAGAGTAGAAGAGTGCTCTTTTCTCAAAATCAGAGTGTCTTTCTTGTAAGGCGAGCTAGCGTTTGTTTCCCAGTCAGAAATGGAGTTGAATCACATGCAGTTTTTGGTCCTATGAGCAAGAGATGTTTTCTGGTAAAAAAAAAAGTCACTAATGCGCTCCCATTTCCATACACAATGCAAGTAGCACTCGCGTCTGTTCCCAGCAAGTACAGTGTATTGGACTGAAGAGGAGCTACTGTTCTTGTCAGTTTCCTAAGCAGAGTTGAACTAGATATGGCCCATGTGTGTAGTAAGCACAGTTCTTTTGTTCTGAGCAAGCTCACTGTTCGGATCCATAGGAAAAACAGTAGAGTAGAAGAGTGCTCTTTTCTCAAAAGCAGAGTGTGTTTCTTGTAAGGCGAGCTAGCGTTTGTTTCCCAGTACTAAATGGAGTTGAATCACATGCAGTTTCTTGTCCTACGAGCAAGAGTTGTTTTCTGGTAAGAAGAGTTACTATTGTGCTCCCATTGTCATACACAGAGAAAATAGCACTGGCATCTGTTCCCAGCATGTACAGTGTATTGGACTGAAGAGGAGCTACTGTTCTTGTCAGTTTCCTAAGCAGAATTGAACTAGATATGGCCGTATTTGTAAGAAGCACAGTTCTTTTGTTCTGAGCAAACTCACCGTTCTGGCCCTATATGAAACACAGTAGAGTAGAAGAGTGCTCTTTTCTCAAAAGCAGAGTGTGTTTCTTGTAAGGCGAGCTAGCGTTTGTTTCCCAGTCCTAAATGGAATTGCATCACATGCAGTTTTTGGTTCTACGAGCAAGAGTTGTTTTCTGGTAAGGAAAGTCACTACTGCGCTCCCTTTGCCATACACAGTTTAAATAGCACTCGCGTTTGTTCCCAGCAAGTACAGTGAATTGGACTGAAGAGGAGCTACTGTTCTTGTCAGTTTCCTAAGCAGAGTTGAACTAGATATGGCCCATGTGTGTAGGAAGCACAGTTCTTTTGTTCTGAGCAAGCACACTGTTCGGACCCCATAGGAAACACAGTAGAGTAGAAGTGTGCTCTTTTCTCAAAAGCAGAGTGTGTTTCTTGTAAGGCGAGCTAGCGATTGTTTCCCAGTCCTAAATGGAGTTGAATCACATGCAGTGTCTAATCCTACAAGCAAGAATTGTTTTCTGGTAAGAAGAGTCACTATTGCGCTCCCATTGTCATACACAGGGCAAATAGCACTGGCATCTGTTCCCAGCATGTACAGTGTATTGGACTGAAGAGGATCTACTGTTCTTGTCAGTTTCCTAAGCAGAATTGAACTAGATATGGCCGTATTTGTAGGAAGCACAGTTCTTTTGTTCTGAGCAAACTCACTGTTCTGGCCCTGTAGGAAACACAGTAGAGTAGAAGAGTGCTCTTTTCTCAAAAGCAGAGTGTGTTTCTTGTAAGGCGAGCTAGCGTTTGTTTCCCAGTCCTAAATGGAGTTGAATCACATGCACTTTTTGGTCCTACGAGCAAGAGTTGTTTTCTGGTAAGGAAAGTCACTATTGCACTCTCATTGCCATACACAGTGCAAATAGCACTCGCGTCTCTTCCAAGCAAGTACAGTGTATTGGACTGAAGTGGAGCTACTGTTCTTGTCAGTTTCCTAAGCAGAGTTGAACTAGATATGGCCCGTGTGTGTAGGAAGCACAGTTCTTTTGTTCTGAGCAAGCTCACTGTTCGGACCACATAGGAAACACAGTAGAGTAGAAGAGTGCTCTTTTCTCAAAATCAGAGTGTCTTTCTTGTAAGGCGAGCTAGCGTTTGTTTCCCAGTCAGAAATGGAGTTGAATCACATGCAGTTTTTGGTCCTATGAGCAAGAGATGTTTTCTGGTAAAAAAAAAAGTCACTAATGCGCTCCCATTTCCATACACAATGCAAGTAGCACTCGCGTCTGTTCCCAGCAAGTACAGTGTATTGGACTGAAGAGGAGCTACTGTTCTTGTCAGTTTCCTAAGCAGAGTTGAACTAGATATGGCCCATGTGTGTAGTAAGCACAGTTCTTTTGTTCTGAGCAAGCTCACTGTTCGGATCCATAGGAAAAACAGTAGAGTAGAAGAGTGCTCTTTTCTCAAAAGCAGAGTGTGTTTCTTGTAAGGCGAGCTAGCGTTTGTTTCCCAGTACTAAATGGAGTTGAATCACATGCAGTTTCTTGTCCTACGAGCAAGAGTTGTTTTCTGGTAAGAAGAGTTACTATTGTGCTCCCATTGTCATACACAGAGAAAATAGCACTGGCATCTGTTCCCAGCATGTACAGTGTATTGGACTGAAGAGGAGCTACTGTTCTTGTCAGTTTCCTAAGCAGAATTGAACTAGATATGGCCGTATTTGTAAGAAGCACAGTTCTTTTGTTCTGAGCAAACTCACCGTTCTGGCCCTATATGAAACACAGTAGAGTAGAAGAGTGCTCTTTTCTCAAAAGCAGAGTGTGTTTCTTGTAAGGCGAGCTAGCGTTTGTTTCCCAGTCCTAAATGGAATTGCATCACATGCAGTTTTTGGTTCTACGAGCAAGAGTTGTTTTCTGGTAAGGAAAGTCACTACTGCGCTCCCTTTGCCATACACAGTTTAAATAGCACTCGCGTTTGTTCCCAGCAAGTACAGTGAATTGGACTGAAGAGGAGCTACTGTTCTTGTCAGTTTCCTAAGCAGAGTTGAACTAGATATGGCCCATGTGTGTAGGAAGCACAGTTCTTTTGTTCTGAGCAAGCACACTGTTCGGACCCCATAGGAAACACAGTAGAGTAGAAGTGTGCTCTTTTCTCAAAAGCAGAGTGTGTTTCTTGTAAGGCGAGCTAGCGATTGTTTCCCAGTCCTAAATGGAGTTGAATCACATGCAGTGTCTAATCCTACAA
This sequence comes from Peromyscus eremicus, assembly GCF_949786415.1. NCBI lineage: Eukaryota > Metazoa > Chordata > Mammalia > Rodentia > Cricetidae > Peromyscus > Peromyscus eremicus. Next base: position 79,411 of record NW_026735430.1, read on the forward strand.
GCAAGAATTGTTTTCTGGTAAGAAGAGTCACTATTGCTCTCCCATTTCCATACACAGTGCAAATGGCACTCGCATCTGTTCCCAGGAAGTACAGTGTATTGGACTGAAGCGGAGCTACTGTTCTTGTCAGTTTGCTAAGCAGAGTTGAACTAGATGTGTCCCGTGTGTGTAGGAAGTACAGTTCTTTTGTTCTGAGCAAGCTCACTGTTCGGACCACATAGGATACACAGTCGAGTAGAAGAGTGCTCTTTTCTCAAAAGCAGAGTGTGTTTCTTGTAAGGCGAGCTAGTGTTTGTTCCCCAGTCAGAAATGGAGTTGAATCCCATGCAGTTTCTGGTCCTTCGAGGAACAGGTGTTTTCTGATAAGAAGAGTAACTATTGCGCTCCTATTTCCATACACAGTGTAAATAGGACTCGCGTCTGTTCCCAGCTAGTACACTGTATTGGACTGAAGAGGAGCTACCGTTCTTGTCAGTTTCCTAAGCAGAGTTGAACTAGATATGGCCAGTGTGTGTAGGAAGCACAGTTCTTTTGTTCTGAGCAAGCTCACTGTTCGGACCCCATAGGAAACACAGTAGAGCAAAAGAGTGCTCTTTTTTCAAAAGCAGAGTGTGTTTCTTGTAAGGCAAGCTAGCGTTTGTTTCCCAGTACTAAATGGAGTTGAATCACATCCTGTTTTTGTTCCTACGAGCAAGAGTTGTTTTCTGGTAAGGAAAGTCACTATTGCGCTCCCATTGTCAGACACAGGACAAATAGCACTGGCGTCTGTTCCCAGCATGTACAGTGTATTGGACTGAAGAGGATCTACTGTTCTTGTCAGTTTCCTAAGCAGACTTGAACTAGATATGGCCCATGTGTGTAGGAAGCACAGTTCTTTTGTTCTGAGCAAGCTCACTGTTCGGACCCCATAGGAAACACAGTAGAGTAGAAGAGTGCTCTTTTCTCAAAACAAGAGTGTGTTTCTTGTAAGGCGAGCTAGCGTTTGTTTCCCAGTCCTAAATGGAGTTGAATCACATGCAGTTTCTTGTCCTACGAGCAAGAGTTGTTTTCTGGTAAAAAGAGTCACTGTTGCGTTCCCATTGTCATACACAGGGCAAATAGCACTGGCGTCTGTTCCCAGCATGTACAGTGTATTGGACTGAAGAGGATCTACTGTTCTTGTCAGTTTCCTAAGCAGAATTGAACTAGATATGACCGTATTTGTGGGAAGCACAGTAATTTTGTTCTGAGCAAACTCACTGTTCTGGCCCTATAGGAAACACAGTAGAGTAGAAGAGTGCTCTTTTCTCAAAAGCAGAGTGTGTTTCTTGTAAGGAGAGCTAGCGTTTGTTTCCCAGTCCTAAATGGAGTTGAATCACATGCAGTTTTTGGTCCTACGAGCAAGAGTTGTTTTCTGGTAAGGAAAGTCACTACTGCGCTCCCTTTGCCATACACAGTGCAAATAGCACTCGCGTTTGTTCCCAGCAAGTACAGTGAATTGTACTGAAGAGGAGCTACTGTTCTTGTCAGTTTCCTAAGCAGAGTTGAACTAGATATGGCCCATGTGTGTAGTAAGCACAGTTCTTTTGTTCTGAGCAAGCTCACTGTTCGGACCCCATAGGAAACACAGTAGAGTAGAAGAGTGCTCTTTTCTCAGAAGCAGAGTGTGTTTCTTGTAAGGCGAGCTAGCGTTTGTTTCACAGTCCTAAATGGAGTTGAATCACATGCAGTTTCTTGTCCTACAAGCAAGAGTTGTTTTCTGGTAAGAAGAGTCACTATTGCGCTCCCATTGTCATACACAGGGCAAATAGCACTGGCGTCTCTTCCCAGCATGTACAGTGTATTGGACTGAAGAGGATCTACTGTTGGTGTCAGTTTCCTAAGCAGAATTGAACTAGAAATGGCCGTATTTGTAGGAAGCACAGTTCTTTTGTTCTGAGCAAACTCACTGTTCTGGCCATGTAGGAAACACAGTAGAGTAGAAGAGTGCTCTTTTCTCAAAAGCAGAGTGGGTTTCTTGTAAGGCGACCTAGCGTTTGTTTCCCAGTCCTAAATGGAGTTGAATCACATGCAGTTATTGGTCCTGTGAGCAAGAGTTGTTTTCTGGTAAGGAAAGTCACTATTGCGCTCCCATTTCCATACACAGTGCAAATAGCACTCGCATCTGTTCCCAGGAAGTACAGTGTATTGGACTGAAGAGGAGCTACTGTTCTTGTCAGTTTCCTAAGCAGAATTGAACTAGATATGGCCGTATTTGTAGGAAGCACAGTTCTTTTGTTCTGAGCAAACTCACTGTTCTGGCCCTATAGGAAACACAGTAGAGTAGAAGAGTGCTCTTTTCTCAAAAGCAGAGTGTGTTTCTTGTAAGGCGAGCTAGCATTTGTTTCCCAGTCCTAAATGGAGTTGAATCCCATGCAGTTTCTGGTCCTACCAGCAAGAGTTGTTTTCTGGTAAGGAAAGACACTATTGTGCTCCCATTTCCATACACAGTGCAAATAGCACTCGCATCTGTTCCCAGGAAGTACAGTGTATTGGACTGAAGCGGAGCTACTGTTCTTGTCAGTTTCCTAAGGAGAATTGAACTAGATATGGCCGTATTTGTAGGAAGCACAGTTCTTTTGTTCTGAGCAAACTCACTGTTCTGGCCCTATAGGAAACACAGTAGAGTAGAAGAGTGCTCTTTTCTCAAAAGCAGAGTGTGTTTCTTGTAATACGAGCTAGCATTTGTTTCCCAGTCCTAAATGGATTTGAATCCCATGCAGTTTCTGGTCCTACCAGCAAGAGTTGTTTTCTGGTAAGGAAAGTCACTATTGCGCTCCCATTTCCATACACAGTGCAAATAGCATTCGCATCTATTCCCAGCAAGTACAGTGTTGGACTGAAGCGGAGCTACTGTTCTTGTCAGTTTTCTAAGCAGAGTTGAACTAGATATGGCCCCTGTATGCAGAAAGCACAGTTCTTTTTTTCTGAGCAAGCTCACTGTTCGGATACCATAGGAAAAACAGTCGAGTAGAAGAGTGCTCTTTTCTCAAAAGCAGAGTGTGTTTCTTCTAAGGTGAGCTAGTGTTTGTTTCCCAGTCCTAAATGGAGTTGAAACACATGCAGTTTACTGTCCTACGAGCAAGAGTTGTTTAATGGTAAGGAAAGTCACTATTGCGCTCTCTTTGCCATACACAGTGCATATAGCACTCGCGTCTGATCACAGCAAGTACAGTGTATTGGACTGAAGAGGAGCTACTGTTCTTGTCAATTTCCTAAGCAGAGTTGAACTAGATATGGTCCATGTGTGTAGGAAGCACAGTTCTTTTGTTCTGAGCAAGCTCACTGTTCGGACACCATAGGAAACACAGTAGAGTAGAAGAGTGCTCTTTTCTCAAAAGCAGAGTGTGTTTCTTGTAAGGCGAGCTAGCGTTTGTTTTCCAGTCCTAAATGGAGTTGAAACACATGCAGTTTATTGTCCTACGAGCAAGAGTTGTTTTCTGGTAAGAAGAGTCACTATTGCGATCCCATTGTCATACACAGGGCAAATAGCACTGGCGTCTGTTCCCAGCATGTACAGTGTATTGGACTGAAGAGAATCTACTGTTCTTTTCAGTTTCCTAAGCAGAATTGAAATAGATATGGCCGTATTTGTATGAAGCACAGTTCTTTTGTTCTGAGCAAGCTCACTGTTCTGGCCCTATAGGAAACACAGTAGAGTAGAAGACTGCTCTTTTCTCAAAAGCAGAGTGTGTTTCTTGTAAGGCGAGCTAGCGTTTGTTTCCCAGTCCTAAATGGAGTTGAATCACTTGCAGTTTTTGGTCCTACGAGCAAGAGTTGTTTTCTGGTTAGGAAAGTAACTATTGAGCTCCCTTTGCCATACACAGTGCAAATAGCACTCGCGTCTGTTCCCAGCAAGTCAGTGTATTGAACTGAAGAGGAGCTACTGTTCTTGTCACTTTCCTAAGCAGAGTTGAACTAGATATGGCCCATGTGTGTAGGAAGCACAGTTTTTTTGTTCTCAGCAAGCTCACTGTTCGGACACCATATGAACCACAGTGAAATAGAAGACTGCTCTTTTCTCAAAAGCAGAGTGTGTTTCTTGTAAGGCGAGCTAGCGTTTGTTTCCCAGTCCTAAATGGAGTTGAATGTCATGCAGGTTTTGGTCCTACAAGCAAGAGTTGTTTACTCGTAAGCAAAGTCAGTATTGCGCTCCCACTGCCATACACAGTGCAAATAGCACTGGCGTCAGTTCCCAGCAAGTACAGTGTATTGGACTGAAGAGGAGCTACTGTTCTTGTCAGTTTCCTAAGCAGAGTTGAACTAGATATGTCCCGTGTGTGTAGGAAGCACAGTTCTTTTGTTCTGAGTAAGCTCAAAGTTCGGACGCCATATGAACCACAGTAGAATAGAAGAGTGCTCTTTTCTCAAAAGCAGAGTGTGTTTCTTCTAAGGCGAGCTAGCTTTTGTTTCCCAGTCCTAAATGGAGTAGAATCACATGCAGTTTTTGGTCCTACGAGCAAGAGTTGTTTTCTCGTAATCAAGTCACTATTGCGCTCCCATTCCATACACAGTGCAAATAGCACTCGCGTCTGTTCCCAGCAAGTACAGTGTATTGGACTGAAGAGGAGCTACTGTTCTTGTCAGATTCCTAAGCAGAGTTGAACTAGATATGGCCCATGTGTGTAGGAAGCCCAGTTCTTTTGTTCTGAGCAAGCTCAATGTTCGGACCCCATATGAACCACAGTAGAATAGAAGGTTGCTCTTTTCTCAAAAGCAGAGTGTGTTTCTTGTAAGGCGAGCTAGCGTTTGTTTCCCAGTCCTAAATGGAGTTGAATCCCATGCAGTTTTTGGTCCTACGAGCAAGAGTTGTTTTCTGGTAAGGAAAGTCACTATTGCGCTCCCTTTGCCATACACAGTGCAAATAGCACTCGCGTCTGTTCACAGCAAGTACAGTGTATTGGACTGAAGAGGAGCTACTGTTCTTGTCACTTTCCTAAGCAGAGTTGAACTAGATATGGCCCATGTGTGTAGGAAGCACAGTTTTTTTGTTCTCAGCAAGCTCACTGTTCGGACACCATATGAACCACAGTGAAATAGAAGACTGCTCTTTTCTCAAAAGCAGAGTGTGTTTCTTGTAAGGCGAGCTAGCGTTTGTTTCCCAGTCCTAAATGGAGTTGAATGTCATGCAGGTTTTGGTCCTACAAGCAAGAGTTGTTTACTCGTAAGCAAAGTCAGTATTGCGCTCCCACTGCCATACACAGTGCAAATAGCACTGGCGTCAGTTCCCAGCAAGTACAGTGTATTGGACTGAAGAGGAGCTACTGTTCTTGTCAGTTTCCTAAGCAGAGTTGAACTAGATATGTCTCGTGTGTGTAGGAAGCACAGTTCTTTTGTTCTGAGTAAGCTCAAAGTTCGGACCCCATATGAACCACAGTAGAATAGAAGAGTGCTCTTTTCTCAAAAGCAGAGTGTGTTTCTTCTAAGGCGAGCTAGCTTTTGTTTCCCAGTCCTAAATGGAGTAGAATCACATGCAGTTTTTGCTCCTACGAGCAAGAGTTGTTTTCTCGTAATCAAGTCACTATTGCGCTCCCATTCCATACACAGTGCAAATAGCACTCGCGTCTGTTCCCAGCAAGTACAGTGTATTGGACTGAAGAGGAGCTACTGTTCTTGTCAGATTCCTAAGCAGAGTTGAACTAGATATGGCCCATGTGTGTAGGAAGCCCAGTTCTTTTGTTCTGAGCAAGCTCAATGTTCGGACCCCATATGAACCACAGTAGAATAGAAGATTGCTCTTTTCTCAAAAGCAGAGTGTGTTTCTTGTAAGGCGAGCTAGCGTTTGTTTCCCAGTCCTAAATGGAGTTGAATCACATGCAGTTTCTTGTCCTACGAGCAAGAGTTGTTTTCTGGTAAAAAGTGTCACTGTTGCGTTCCCATTGTCATACACAGGGCAAATAGCACTGGCGTCTGTTCCCAGCATGTACAGTGTATTGGACTGAAGAGGATCTACTGTTCTTGTCAGTTTCCTAAGCAGAATTGAACTAGATATGACCGTATTTGTGGGAAGCACAGTAATTTTGTACTGAGCAAACTCACTGTTCTGGCCCTATAGGAAACACAGTAGAGTAGAAGAGTGCTCTTTTCTCAAAAGCAGAGTGTGTTTCTTGTAAGGAGAGCTAGCGTTTGTTTCCCAGTCCTAAATGGAGTTGAATCACATGCAATTTTTGGTCCTAAGAGCAAGAGTTGTTTTCTGGTAAGGAAAGTCACTACTGCGCTCCCTTTGCCATACACAGTGCAAATAGCACTCGCGTTTGTTCCCAGCAAGTACAGTGAATTGTACTGAAGAGGAGCTACTGTTCTTGTCAGTTTCCTAAGCAGAGTTGAACTAGATATGGCCCATGTGTGTAGGAAGCACAGTTCTTTTGTTCTGAGCAAGCTCACTGTTCGGACCCCATAGGAAACACAGTAGAGTAGAAGAGTGCTCTTTTCTAAAAAGCAGAGTGTGTTTCTTGTAAGGCGAGCTAGCGTTTGTTTCACAGTCCTAAATGGAGTTGAATCACATGCAGTTTCTTGTCCTACAAGCAAGAGTTGTTTTCTGGTAAGAAGAGTCACTATTGCGCTCCCATTGTCATACACAGGGCAAATAGCACTGGCGTCTCTTCCCAGCATGTACAGTGTATTGGACTGAAGAGGATCTACTGTTGGTGTCAGTTTCCTAAGCAGAATTGAACTAGAAATGGCCGTATTTGTAGGAAGCACAGTTCTTTTGTTCTGAGCAAACTCACTGTTCTGGCCATGTAGGAAACACAGTAGAGTAGAAGAGTGCTCCTTTCTCAAAAGCAGAGTGTGTTTCTTGTAAGGCAACCTAGCGTTTGTTTCCCAGTCCTAAATGGAGTTGAATCACATGCAGTTTTTGGTCCTGTGAGCAAGAGTTGTTTTCTGGTAAGGAAAGTCACTATTGCGCTCCCATTTCCATACACAGTGCAAATAGCACTCGCATCTGTTCCCAGGAAGTACAGTGTATTGGACTGAAGCGGAGCTACTGTTCTTGTCAGTTTCCTAAGCAGAGTTGAAGTGGATATGGCCCCTGTGTGTAGGGAGCACAGTTCTTTTGTTCTGAGCAACTCACTGTTCGGAACACATAGAAACACAGAAGAATAGAAGAGTGCTCTTTTCTCAAAAGCAGAGTGTGTTTCTTGTAAGGCGAGCTAGTATTTGTTCCCCAGTCAGAAATGGAGTTGAATCCCATGCAGTTTCTGGTCCTACGAGCAAGAGGTGTTTTCTGATAAGAAGAGTCACTATTGTGCTCCTATTGCCATACACAGTAGAAATAGGACTCGCGTCTGTTCCCAGCTAGTACAGTGTATTGGACTGAAGAGGAGCTACGTTCTTCTCTGTTTTCTAAGCAGAGTTGAACTAGATATGGCCCATTTGTGTAGGAAGCACAGTTCTTTTGTTCTGAGCAAGATCAATGTTCGGACCCCATATGAACCACAGTAGAATAGAAGACTGCTCTTTTCTCAAAAGCAGAGTGTGTTTCTTGTAAGGCGAGCTAGCGTTTGTTTCCCAGTCCTAAATGGAGTTGAATCACATGCAGTTTTTGGTCCTACGAGCAAGAGTTGTTTTCTGGTAAGGAAAGTCACTATTGTGCTCCCTTTGCCATACACAGTGCAAATAGCACTCGCGTCTGTTCACAGCAAGTACAGTGTATTGGACTGAAGAGGAGCTACTGTTCTTGTCAGTTTCCTAACCAGAGTTGAACTTGATATGGCCCATGTGTGTAGGAAGCACAGTTCTTTTGATCTGAGCAAGCTCACTGTTCGGACCCCATAGGGAACACAGTAGAGTAGAAGAGTGCTCTTTTCTCAAAAGCAGAGTGTGTTTCTTGTAAGGCGAGCTAGCGTTTGTTTCCCAGTCCTAAATGGAGTTGAATCACATGCAGTTTCTGGTCTTACGAGGAACAGGAGTTTTCTGATAAGAAGAGTAACGATTGCTCTCCTATTTCCATACACAGTATAAATAGGACTCGCATCTGTTCCCAGCTAGTACACTGTATTGGACTGAAGAGGAGCTACTGTTCTTGTCAGTTTCCTAAGCAGAGTTGAACTAGATATGGCCCGTGTGTGTAGGAAGCACAGTTCTTTTGTTCTGAGCAAGCTCACTGTTCAGACCCCATAGGAAACACAGTAGAGCAGAAGAGTGCTCTTTTTTCAAAAGCAGAGTGTGTTTCTTGTAAGGCAAGCTAGCGTTTGTTTCCCAGTCCTAAATGGAGTTGAATCACATCCTGTTTTTGTTCCTACGAGCAAGAGTTGTTTTCTGGTAAGGAAAGTCACTATTGTGCTCCCATTTTCATACACACGACAAATAGCACTGGCGTCTGTTCCCAGCATGTACAGTGTATTGGACTGAAGAGGATCTACTGTTCTTGTCAGTTTCCTAAGCAGAATTGAACTAGATATGGCCTTATTTATAGGAAGCACAGTTCTTTTGTTCTGAGCAAACTCACTGTTCTGGCCCTATAGGAAACACAGTAGAGTTGAAGAGTGCTCTTTTCTGAAAAGCAGAGTGTGTTTCTTGTAAGGCGAGCTAGCGTTTTTTTCCCAGTTTTAAATGGAGTTGAATCACATGCAGTTTTTGGTCCTACGAGCAAGAGTTGTTTTCTGGTAAGGAAAGTCACTATTGTGCTCCCTTTGCCATACACAGTGCAAATAGCACTCGCGTTTGTTCCCAGCAAGTACAGTGAATTGGACTGAAGAGGAGCTACTGTTCTTGTCAGTTTCCTAAGCAGAGTTGAACTAGATATGGCCCATGTGTGTAGGAAGCACAGTTCTTTTGTTCTGAGCAAGCTCACTGTTCGGACCCCATAGGAAACACAGTAGAGTAGAAGGGTGCTCTTTTCTCAAAAGCAGAGTGTGTTTCTTGTAAGGCGAGCTAGCGTTTGTTTCCCAGTCCTAAATGGAGTTGAATCACATGCAGTTTCTTGTCCTACAAGCAAGAATTGTTTTCTGGTAAGAAGAGTCACTATTGCGCTCCCATTGTCATACACAGGGCAAATAGCACTGGCATCTGTTCCCAGCATGTACAGTGTATTGGACTGAAGAGGATCTACTGTTCTTGTCAGTTTGATAAGCAGAATTGAACTAGATATGGCCGTATTTGTAGAAGCACAGTTCTTTTGTTCTGAGCAAACTCACTGTTCTGGCCCTGTAGGAAACACAGTAGAGTAGAAGAGTGCTCTTTTCTCAAAAGCAGAGTGTGTTTCTTGTAAGGCGAGCTAGCGTTTGTTTCCCAGTCCTAAATGGAGTTGAATCACATGCACTTTTTGGTCCTACGAGCAAGAGTTGTTTTCTGGTAAGGAAAGTCACTATTGCACTCTCATTGCCATACACAGTGCAAATAGCACTCGCGTCTCTTCCCAGCAAGTACAGTGTATTGGACTGAAGTGGAGCTACTGTTCTTGTCAGTTTCCTAAGCAGAGTTGAACTAGATATGGCCCGTGTGTGTAGGAAGCACAGTTCTTTTGTTCTGAGCAAGCTCACTGTTCGGACCCAATAGGAAACACAGTAGAGTAGAAGAGTGCTCTTTTCTCAAAATCAGAGTGTCTTTCTTGTAAGGCGAGCTAGCGTTTGTTTCCCAGTCAGAAATGGAGTTGAATCACATGCAGTTTTTGGTCCTATGAGCAAGAGTTGTTTTCTGGTAAAAAAAAAAGTCACTAATGCGCTCCCATTTCCATACACAATGCAAGTAGCTCTCGCGTCTGTTCCCAGCAAGTACAGTGTATTGGACTGAAGAGGAGCTACTGTTCTTGTCAGTTTCCTAAGCAGAGTTGAACTAGATATGGCCCATGTGTGTAGTAAGCACAGTTCTTTTGTTCTGAGCAAGCTCACTGTTCGGATCCATAGGAAAAACAGTAGAGTAGAAGTGTGCTCTTTTCTCAAAATCAGAGTGTCTTTCTTGTAAGGCGAGCTAGCGTTTGTTTCCCAGTCCTAAATGGAGTTGAATCACATGCAGTTTCTTGTCCTACGAGCAAGAGTTGTTTTCTGGTAAGAAGAGTTACTATTGTGCTCCCATTGTCATACACAGGGCAAATAGCACTGGCATCTGTTCCCAGCATGTACAGTGTATTGGACTGAAGAGGAGCTACTGTTCTTGTCAGTTTCCTAAGCAGAATTGAACTAGATATGGCCGTATTTGTAAGAAGCACAGTTCTTTTGTTCTGAGCAAACTCACCGTTCTGGCCCTATATGAAACACAGTAGAGTAGAAGAGTGCTCTTTTCTCAAAAGCAGAGTGAGTTTCTTGTAAGGCGAGCTAGCGTTTGTTTCCCAGTCCTAAATGGAGTTGCATCACATGCAGTTTTTGGTTCTACGAGCAAGAGTTGTTTTCTGGTAAGGAAAGTCACTACTGCGCTCCCTTTGCCATACACAGTTTAAATAGCACTCGCGTTTGTTCCCAGCAAGTACAGTGAATTGGACTGAAGAGGAGCTACTGTTCTTGTCAGTTTCCTAAGCAGAGTTGAACTAGATATGGCCCATGTGTGTAGGAAGCACAGTTCTTTTGTTCTGAGCAAGCACACTGTTCGGACCCCATAGGAAACACAGTAGAGTAGAAGTGTGCTCTTTTCTCAAAAGCAGAGTGTGTTTCTTGTAAGGCGAGCTAGCGTTTGTTTCCCAGTCCTAAATGGAGTTGAATCACATGCAGTGTCTTGTCCTACAAGCAAGAATTGTTTTCTGGTAAGAAGAGTCACTATTGTGCTCCCATTGTCATACACAGGGCAAATAGCACTGGCATCTGTTCCCAGCATGTACAGTGTATTGGACTGAAGAGGATCTACTGTTCTTGTCAGTTTCCTAAGCAGAATTGAACTAGATATGGCCGTATTTGTAGGAAGCACAGTTCTTTTGTTCTGAGCAAACTCACTGTTCTGGCCCTGTAGGAAACACAGTAGAGTAGAAGAGTGCTCTTTTCTCAAAAGCAGAGTGTGTTTCTTGTAAGGCGAGCTAGCGTTTGTTTCCCAGTCCTGAATGGAGTTGAATCACATGAAGTTTTTGGTCCTATGAGCAAGAGATGTTTTCTGGTAAGGTAAGTCACTATTGCGCTTCCATTTCCATACACAGTGCAAATAGCACTCGCATCTGTTCCCAGGAAGTACAGTGTATTGGACTGAAGCGGAGCTACTGTTCTTGTCAGTATCCTAAGCAGAGTTGAAGTGGATATGGCCTCTGTGTGTAGGGAGCACAGTTCTTTTGTTCTGAGCAAGCTCACTGTTTGGACCACATAGAAACACAGAGGAATAGAAGAGTGCTCTTTTCTCAAAACAGAGTGTGTTTCTTGTAAGGCGAACTAGTATTTGTTCCCCAGTCAGAAATGGAGTTGAATCCCATGCAGTTTCTGGTCCTACGAGCAAGAGGTGTTTTCTGATAAGAAGAGTCACTATTGTGCTCCTATTGCCATACACAGTACAAATAGGACTCGCGTCTGTTCCGAGCTAGTACAGTGTATTGGACTGAAGAGGAGCTACGTTCTTCTCTGTTTTCTAAGCAGAGTTGAACTAGATATGGCACATGTGTGTAGGAAGCACAGTTCTTTTGTTCTGAGCAAGATCAATGTTCGGACCCCATATGAACCACAGTAGAATAGAAGACTGCTCTTTTCTCAAAATCAGAGTGTGTTTCTTGTAAGGCGAGCTAGCGTTTGTTTCCCAGTCCTAAATGGAGTGAATCACATGCAGTTTTTGGTCCTACGAGCAAGAGTTGTTTTCTGGTATGGAAAGTCACTATTGTGCTCCCTTTGCCATACACAGTGCAAATAGCACTCGCGTCTGTTCACAGCAAATACAGTGTATTGGACTGAAGAGGAGCTACTGTTCTTGTCAGTTTCCTAACAAGAGTTGAACTTGATATGTCCCATGTGTGTAGGAAGCACAGTTCTTTTGATCTGAGCAAGCTCACTGTTCGGACCCCATAGGGAACACAGTAGAGTAGAAGAGTGCTCTTTTCTCAAAAGCAGAGTGTGTTTCTTGTAAGGCGAGCTAGCGTTTGTTTCCCAGTCCTAAATGGAGTTGAATCACATGCAGTTTCTTGTCCTACGAGCAAGAGTTGTTTTCTGGTAAGAAGAGTCACTATTGCTCTCCCATTTCCATACACAGTGCAAATAGCACTCGCATCTGTTCCCAGGAAGTACAGTGTATTGGACTGAAGCGGAGCTACTGTTCTTGTCAGTTTGCTAAGCAGAGTTGAACTAGATGTGTCCCGTGTGTGTAGGAAGTACAGTTCTTTTGTTCTGAGCAAGCTCACTGTTCGGACCACATAGGATACACAGTCGAGTAGAAGAGTGCTCTTTTCTCAAAAGCAGAGTGTGTTTCTTGTAAGGCGAGCTACTGTTTGTTCCCCAGTCAGAAATGGAGTTGAATCCCATGCAGTTTCTGGTCCTACGAGGAACAGGTGTTTTCTGATAAGAAGAGTAACTATTGCGCTCCTATTTCCATACACAGTGTAAATAGGACTCGCGTCTGTTCCCAGCTAGTACACTGTATTGGACTGAAGAGGAGCTACCGTTCTTGTCAGTTTCCTAAGCAGAGTTGAACTAGATATGGCCAGTGTGTGTAGGAAGCACAGTTCTTTTGTTCTGAGCAAGCTCACTGTTCGGACCCCATAGGAAACACAGTAGAGCAGAAGAGTGCTCTTTTTTCAAAAGCAGAGTGTGTTTCTTGTAAGGCAAGCTAGCGTTTGTTTCCCAGTACTAAATGGAGTTGAATCACATCCTGTTTTTGTTCCTACGAGCAAGAGTTGTTTTCTGGTAAGGAAAGTCACTATTGCGCTCCCATTGTCAGACACAGGACAAATAGCACTGGCGTCTGTTCCCAGCATGTACAGTGTATTGGACTGAAGAGGATCTACTGTTCTTGTCAGTTTCCTAAGCAGACTTCAACTAGATATGGCCCATATGTGTAGGAAGCACAGTTCTTTTGTTCTGAGCAAGCTCACTGTTCGGACCCCATAGGAAACACAGTAGAGTAGAAGAGTGCTCTTTTCTCAAAACATGAGTGTGTTTCTTGTAAGGCGAGCTAGCGTTTGTTTCCCAGTCCTAAATGGAGTTGAATCACATGCAGTTTCTTGTCCTACGAGCAAGAGTTGTTTTCTGGTAAAAAGAGTCACTGTTGCGTTCCCATTGTCATACACAGGGCAAATAGCAATGGCGTCTGTTCCCAGCATGTACAGTGTATTGGACTGAAGAGGATCTACTGTTCTTGTCAGTTTCCTAAGCAGAATTGAACTAGATATGACCGTATTTGTGGGAAGCACAGTAATTTTGTTCTGAGCAAACTCACTGTTCTGGCCCTATAGGAAACACAGTAGAGTAGAAGAGTGCTCTTTTCTCAAAAGCAGAGTGTGTTTCTTGTAAGGAGAGCTAGCGTTTGTTTCCCAGTCCTAAATGGAGTTGAATCACATGCAGTTTTTGGTCCTACGAGCAAGGGTTGTTTTCTGGTAAGGAAAGTCACTACTGCGCTCCCTTTGCCATACACAGTGCAAATAGCACTCGCGTTTGTTCCCAGCAAGTACAGTGAATTGTACTGAAGAGGAGCTACTGTTCTTGTCAGTTTCCTAAGCAGAGTTGAACTAGATATGGCCCATGTGTGTAGGAAGCACAGTTCTTTTGTTCTGAGCAAGCTCACTGTTCGGACCCCATAGGAAACACAGTAGAGTAGAAGAGTGCTCTTTTCTCAGAAGCAGAGTGTGTTTCTTGTAAGGCGAGCTAGCGTTTGTTTCACAGTCCTAAATGGAGTTGAATCACATGCAGTTTCTTGTCCTACAAGCAAGAGTTGTTTTCTGGTAAGAAGAGTCACTATTGCGCTCCCATTGTCATACACAGGGCAAATAGCACTGGCGTCTCTTCCCAGCATGTACAGTGTATTGGACTGAAGAGGATCTACTGTTGGTGTCAGTTTCCTAAGCAGAATTGAACTAGAAATGGCCGTATTTGTAGGAAGCACAGTTCTTTTGTTCTGAGCAAACTCACTGTTCTGGCCATGTAGGAAACACAGTAGAGTAGAAGAGTGCTCTTTTCTCAAAAGCAGAGTGTGTTTCTTGTAAGGCAAGCTAGCGTTTATTTCCCAGTCCTAAATGGAGTTGAATCACATGCAGTTTTTGGTCCTGTGAGCAAGAGTTGTTTTCTGGTAAGGAAAGTCACTATTGCGCTCCCATTTCCATACACAGTGCAAATAGCACTCGCATCTGTTCCCAGGAAGTACAGTGTATTGGACTGAAGCGGAGCTACTGTTCTTGTCAGTTTCCTAAGCAGAATTGAACTAGATATGGCCGTATTTGTAGGAAGCACAGTTCTTTTGTTCTGAGCAAACTCACTGTTCTGGCCCTATAGGAAACACAGTAGAGTAGAAGAGTGCTCTTTTCTCAAAAGCAGAGTGTGTTTCTTGTAAGGCGAGCTAGCATTTGTTTCCCAGTCCTAAATGGAATTGAATCCCATGCAGTTTCTGGTCCTACCAGCAAGAGTTGTTTTCTGGTAAGGAAAGTCACTATTGCGCTCCCATTTCCATACACAGTGCAAATAGCACTCGCATCTGTTCCCAGGAAGTACAGTGTATTATACTGAAGCGGAGCGACTGTTCTTGTCAGTTTCCTAAGCAGAATTGAACTAGATATGGCCGTATTTGTAGGAAGCACAGTTCTTTTGTTCTGAGCAAACTCACTGTTCTGGCCCTATAGGAAACACAGTAGAGTAGAAGAGTGCTCTTTTCTCAAAAGCAGAGTGTGTTTCTTGTAAGGCGAGCTAGCATTTGTTTCCCAGTCCTAAATGGAGTTGAATCCCATGCAGTTTCTGAGTCCTACCAGCAAGAGTTGTTTTCTGGTAAGGAAAGTCACTATTGCGCTCCCATTTCCTTACACAGTGCAAATAGCACTCGCATCTGTTCCCAGGAAGTACAGTGTATTGGACTGAAGCGGAGCTACTGTTCTTGTCAGTATCCTAAGCAGAGTTGAAGTGGATATGGCCTCTGTGTGTAGGGAGCACAGTTCTTTTGTTCTGAGCAAGCTCACTGTTCGGACCACATAGAAACACAGAAGAATAGAAGAGTGCTCTTTTCTCAAAAGCAGAGTGTGTTTCTTGTAAGTCGAGGTAGTATTTGTTCCCCAGTCAGAAATGGAGTTGAATCCCATGCAGTTTCTGGTCCTACGAGCAAGAGGTGTTTTCTGATAAGAAGAGTCACTATTGTGCTCCTATTGCCATACACAGTACAAATAGGACTCGCGTCTGTTCCCAGCTAGTACAGTGAATTGGACTGAAGAGGAGCTACCGTTCTTGTCTGTTTCCTAAGCACAGTTGAACTAGATATGGCCCATGTGTGTAGGAAGCACAGCTCTTTTGTTCTGAGCAAACTCACTGTTCTGGCCCTGTAGGAAACACAGTAGATTAGAAGAGTGCTCTTTTCTCAAAAGCAGAGTGTGTTTCTTGTAAGGCGAGCTAGCGTTTGTTTCCCAGTCCTAAATGGAATGAATCACATGCAGTTTTTGGTCCTATGAGCAAGAGTTGTTTTCTGGTAAGGTAAGTCACTATTGCGCTTCCATTTCCATACACAGTGCAAATAGCACTCGCATCTGTTCCCAGGAAGTACAGTGTATTGGACTGAAGCGGATACTGATACTGATACTCTTCTTGTCAGTATCCTAAGCAGAGTTGAAGTGGATATGGCCTCTGTGTGTAGGGAGCACAGTTCTTTTGTTCTGAGCAAGCTCACTGTTCGGACCACATAGAAACACAGAAGAACAGAAGAGTGCTCTTTTCTCAAAAGCAGAGTGTGTTTCTTGTAAGGCGAGCTAGTATTTGTTCCCCAGTCAGAAATGGAGTTGAATCCCATGCAGTTTCTGGTCCTACGAGCAAGAGGTGTTTTCTGATAAGAAGAGTCACTATTGTGCTCCTATTGCCATACACAGTACAAATAGGACTCGCGTCTGTTCCCCGCTAGTACAGTGTATTGGACTGAAGAGCAGCTACCGTTCTTGTCTGTTTCCTAAGCAGAGTTGAACTAGATATGGCCCATGTGTGTAGGAAGCACAGTTCTTTTGTTCTGAGCAAGATCAATGTTCGGACCCCATATGAACCACAGTAGAATAGAAGACTGCTCTTTTCTCAAAAGCAGAGTGTGTTTCTTGTAAGGCGAGCTAGCGTTTGTTTCCCAGTCCTAAATGGAGTTGAATCACATGCAGTTTTTGGTCCTACGAGCAAGAGTTGTTTTCTGGTATGGAAAGTCACTATTGTGCTCCCTTTGCCATACACAGTGCAAATAGCACTCGCGTCTGTTCACAGCAAGTACAGTGTATTGGACTGAAGAGGAGCTACTGTTCTTGTCAGTTTCCTAACAAGAGTTTTACTTGATAGGGCCCATGTGTGTAGGAAGCACAGTTCTTTTGATCTGAGCAAGCTCACTGTTCGGACCCAATAGGGAACACAGTAGAGTAGAAGAGTGCTCTTTTCTCAAAAGCAGAGTGTGTTTCTTGTAAGGCGAGCTAGCGTTTGTTTCCCAGTCCTAAATGGAGTTGAATCACATGCAGTTTCTTGTCCTACGAGCAAGAGTTGTTTTCTGGTAAGAAGAGTCACTATTGCTCTCCCATTTCCATACACAGTGCAAATAGCACTCGCATCTGTTCCCAGGAAGTACAGTGTATTGGACTGAAGCAGAGCTACTGTTCTTGTCAGTTTGCTAAGCAGAGTTGAACTAGATATGTCCCGTGTGTGTAGGAAGCACAGTTCTTTTGTTCTGAGCAAGCTCACTTTTCGGACCACATAGGATACACAGTCGAGTAGAAGAGTGCTCTTTTCTCAAAAGCAGAGTGTGTTTCTTGTAAGGCGAGCTAGTGTTTGTTTCCCAGTCAGAAATGGAGTTGAATCCCATGCAGTTTCTGGTCCTACGAGGAACAGGTGTTTTCTGATAAGAAGAGTAACTATTGCCCTCCTATTTCCATACACAGTATAAATAGGACTCGCGTCTGTTCCCAGCTAGTACACTGTATTGGACTGAAGAGGATCTACCGTTCTTGTCAGTTTCCTAAGCAGAGTTGAACTAGATATGGCCAGTGTGTGTAGGAAGCACAGTTCTTTTGTTCTGAGCAAGCTCACTGTTCGGACCCCATAGGAAACACAGTAGAGCAGAAGAGTGCTCTTTTTTCAAAAGCAGAGTGTGTTTCTTGTAAGGCAAGCTAGCGTTTGTTTCCCAGTACTAAATGGAGTTGAATCACATCCTGTTTTTGTTCCTAGAGCAAGAGATGTTTTCTGGTAAGGAAAGTCACTATTGCGCTCCCATTGTCAGACACAGGGCAAATAGCACTGGCGTCTGTTCCCAGCATGTACAGTGTATTGGACTGAAGCGGAGCTACTGTTCTTGTCAGTTTCCTAAGCAGAGTTGAACTAGATATGGCCCGTGTGTGTAGGAAGCACAGTTCTTTTGTTCTGAGCAAGCTCACTGTTCGGACCCCAGAGGAAACACAGTAGAGTAGAAGAGTGCTCTTTTCTAAAAATCAGAGTGTCTTTCTTGTAAGGCGAGCTAGCGTTTGTTTCCCAGTCAGAAATGGAGTTGAATCACATGCAGTTTTTGGACCTATGAGCAAGAGTTGTTTTCTGGTAAAAAAAAAAAGTAACTAATGCGCTCCCATTTCCATACACAATGCATGTAGCACTTGCGTCTGTTCCCAGCAAGTACAGTGTATTGGACTGAAGAGGAGCTACTGTTCTTGTCAGTTTCCTAAGCAGAGTTGAATTAGATATGGCCCATGTGTGTAGTAAGCACAGTTCTTTTGTTCTGAGCAAGCTCACTGTTCGGACCCCATAGGAAAAACAGTAGAGTAGAAGTGTGCTCTTTTCTCAAAAGCAGAGTGTATTTCTTGTAAGGCGAGCTCGCGTTTGTTTCCCAGTCCTAAATGGAGTTGAATCACATGCAGTTTCTTGTCCTACGAGCAAGAGTTGTTTTCTGGTAAGAAGAGTTACTATTGTGCTCCCATTGTCATACACAGGGCAAATAGCACTGGCATCTGTTCCCAGCATGTACAGTGTATTGGACTGAAGAGGATCTGCTGTTCTTGTCAGTTTCCTAAGCAGAATTGAACTAGATATGGCCGTATTTGTAAGAAGCACAGTTCTTTTGTTCTGAGCAAACTCACTGTTCTGGCCCTATAGGAAACACAGTAGAGTAGAAGAGTGCTCTTTTCTCAAAAGCAGAGTGTGTTTCTTGTAAGGCGAGCTAGCGTTTGTTTCCCAGTCCTAAATGGAGTTGAATCACATGCAGTTTTTGGTCCTATGAGCAAGAGTTGTTTTCTGGTAAGGAAAGTCACTACTGCACTCCCATTGCCATACACAGTGCAAATAGCACTCGCGTTTGTTCCCAGCAAGTACAATGAATTGGACTGAAGAGGAGCTACTGTTCTTGTCAGTTTCCTAAGCAGAGTTGAACTAGATATGGCCCATGTGTGTAGGAAGCACAGTTCTTTTGTTCTGAGCAAGCTCACTGTTCGGACCCCATAGGAAACACAGTAGAGTAGAAGAGTGCTCTTTTCTCAAAAGCAGAGTGTGTTTCTTGTAAGACGAGCTAGCGTTTGTTTCCCAGTCCTAAATGGAGTTGAATCACATGCAGTTTCTTGTCCTACAAGCAAGAATTGTTTTCTGGTAAGAAGAGTCACTATTGTGCTCCCATTGTCATACACAGGGCAAATAGCACTGGCATCTGTTCCCAGCATGTACAGTGTATTGGACTGAAGAGGATCTAATGTTCTTGTCAGTTTCCTAAGCAGAATTGAACTAGATATGGCCGTATTTGTAGGAAGCACAGTTCTTTTGTTCTGAGCAAACTCACTGTTCTGGCCCTGTAGGAAACACAGTAGAGTAGAAGAGTGCTCTTTTCTCAAAAGCAGAGTGTGTTTCTTGTAAGGCGAGCTAGCGTTTGTTTCCCAGTCCTAAATGGAGTTGAATCTCATGCAGTTTTTGGTCCTATGAGCAATAGTTGTTTTCTGGTAAGGAAAGTCACTATTGCGCTCCCATTTCCATACACAGTGCAAATAGCACTCGCATCTGTTCCCAGGAAGTACAGTGTATTGGACTGAAGAGGAGCTACTGTTCTTGTCAGTATCCTAAGCAGAGTTGAAGTGGATATGTCCTCTGTGTGTAGGGAGCACAGTTCTTTTGTTCTGAGCAAGCTCACTGTTTGGACCACATAGAAACACAGAAGAATAGAAGAGTGCTCTTTTCTCAAAAGCAGAGTGTGTTTCTTGTAAGGCGAGCTAGTATTTGTTCCCCAGTCAGAAATGGAGTTGAATCCCATGCAGTTTCTGGTCCTACAAGCAAGAGGTGTTTTCTGATAAGAAGAGTCACTATTGTGCTCCTATTGCCATACACAGTACAAATAGGACTCGCGTCTGTTCCCAGCTAGTACAGTGAATTGGACTGAAGAGGAGCTACCGTTCTTGTCTGTTTCCTAAGCACAGTTGAACTAGGTATGGCCCATGTGTGTAGGAAGCACAGTTCTTTTGTTCTGAGAAAGATCAATGTTCGGACCCCATATGAACCACAGTAGAATAGAAGACTGCTCTTTTCTCAAAAGCAGAGTGTGTTTCTTGTAAGGCGAGCTAGCGTTTGTTTCCCAGTCCTAAATGGAGTTGAATCACATGCAGTTTCTGGTCCTACGAGCAAGAGTTGTTTTCTGCTAAGGAAAGTCACTATTGTGCTCCCTTTGCCATACACAGTGCAAATAGCACTCGCGTCTGTTCACAGCAAGTACAGTATATTGGACTGAAGAGGAGCTACTGTTCTTGTCAGTTTCCTAACAAGAGTTGAACTTGATATGGCCCATGTGTGTAGGAAGCACAGTTCTTTTGATCTGAGCAAGCTCACTGTTCGGACCCCATAGGGAACACAGTAGAGTAGAAAAGTGCTATTTTCTCAAAAGCAGAGTGTGTTTCTTGTAAGGCGAGCTAGTGTTTGTTTCCCAGTCCTAAATGGAGTTGAATCACATGCAGTTTCTTGTCCTACGAGCAAGAGTTGTTTTCTGGTAAGAAGAGTCACTATTGCTCTCCCATTTCCATACACAGTGCAAATAGTACTCGCATCTGTTCCCAGGAAGTACAGTGTATTGGACTGAAGCGGAGCTACTGTTCTTGTCAGTTTGATAAGCAGAGTTGAACTAGATATGTCCTGTGTGTGTAGGAAGCACAGTTCTTTTGATCTGAGCCAGCTCACTGTTCGGACCACATAGGATACACAGTCGAGTAGAAGAGTTCTCTTTTCTCAAAAGCAGAGTGTGTTTCTTGTAAGGCGAGCTAGTGTTTGTTCCCCAGTCAGAAATGGAGTTGAATCCCATGCAGTTTCTGGTCCTACGAGGAACAGGTGTTTTCTGATAAGAAGAGTAACTATTGCGCTCCTATTTCCATACACAGTATAAATAAGACTCGTGTCTGTTCCCAGCTAGTACACTGTATTGGACTGAAGAGGAGCTACCGTTCTTGTCAGTTTCCTAAGCAGAGTTGAACTAGATACGGCCCGTGTGTGTAGGAAGCACAGTTCTTTTGTTCTGAGCAAGCTCACTGTTCGGACCCCATAGGAAACACCATAGAGCAGAAGAGTGCTCTTTTTTCAAAAGCAGAGTGTGTTTCTTGTAAGGCAAGCTAGCGTTTGTTTCCCAGTACTAAATGGAGTTGAATCACATCCTGTTTTTGTTCCTATGAGCAAGAGTTGTTTTCTGGTAAGGAAAGTCACTATTGCACTCCCATTGTCAGACACAGGGCAAATAGCACTGGCGTCTGTTCCCAGCATGTACAGTGTAATGGACTGAAGAGGATCTACTGTTCTTGTCAGTTTCCTAAGCAGAATTGAACTAGATATGGCCGTATTTGTAGGAAGCACAGTTCTTTTGTTCTGAGCAAACTCACTGTTCTGGCCCTGTAGGAAACACAGTAGAGTAGAAGAGTACTCTTTTCTCAAAAGCAGAGTGTGTTTCTTGTAAGGCGAGCTAGCGTTTGTTTCCCAGTCCTAAATGGAGTTGAATCCCATGCAGTTTCTGGTCCTACCAGCAAGAGTTGTTTTCTGGTAAGGAAAGTCACTATTGGGCTCCCATTTCCATACACAGTGCAAATAGCACTCGCATCTGTTCCCAGCAAGTACAGTGTATTGGACTGCAGCGGAGCTACTGTTCTTGTCAGTTTCCTAAGCAGAGTTGAACTAGATATGGCCCCTGTGTGTAGAAAGCACAGTTCTTTTTTTCTGAGCAAGCTCACTGTTCGGACCCCATAGGAAAAGCAGTCGAGTAGAAGAGTGCTCTTTTCTCAAAAGCAGAGTGTGTTTCTTGTAAGGAGAGCTAGCGTTTGTTTCCCAGTCCTAAATGGAGTTGAATCACATCCAGTTTCTGGTCCTACGAGCAAGAGTTGTTTTCTGGTAAGAAGAGTCACTATTGCGCTCCCATTGTCATACACAGGGCCAATAGCACTGGCATCTGTTCCCAGCATGTACAGTGTATTGGACTGAAGAGGATCTACTGTTCTTTTCAGTTTCCTAAGCAGAATTCAACTAGATATGGCCGTATTTGTATGAAGCACAGTTCTTTTGTTCTGAGCAAGCTCAATGTTCTGGTCCTATAGTAAACACAGTAGAGTAGAAGAGTGCTCTTTTCTCAAAAGCAGAGTGTGTTTCTTGTAAGGCGAGCTAGCGTTTGTTTCCCAGTCCTAAATGGAGTTGAATCACATGCACTGTTTGGTCCTACGAGCAAGAGTTTTTTTCTGGTAAGGAAAGTCACTATTGCACTCCCATTGCCATACACAGTGCAAATAGCACTCGCGTCTGTTCCCAGCAAGTACAGTGTATTGGACTGAAGCGGAGCTACTGTTCTTGTCAGGTTCCTAAGCAGAGTTGAACTAGATATGGCCCGTGTGTGTAGGAAGCACAGTTCTTTTGTTCTGAGCAAGCTACTGTTCGGACCCCATAGGAAACACAGTAGAGTAGAAGAGTGCTCTTTTCTCAAAAGCAGAGTGTGTTTCTTGTAAGGCAAGCTAGCGTTTATTTCCCAGTCCTAAATGGAGTTGAATCACATCCTGTTTTTGGTCCTACGAGCAAGAGTTGTTTTCTGGTAAGGAAAGTCACTATTGCACTCCCATTGCCATACACACTGCAAATAGCACTCGCGTCTGTTCCCAGCAAGTACAGTGTATTGGACTGAAGATGAGCTACTGTTCTTGTCAATTTCCTAAGGAGAGTTGAAATGGATATGGCCTCTGTGTGTAGGGAGCACAGTTCTTTTGTTCTGAGCAAGCTCACTTTTCGGACCACATAGAAACACAGAAGAATAGAAGAGTGCTCTTTTCTCAAAAGCAGAGTGTCTTTCTTGTAAGGCGAGCTAGTATTTGTTCCCCAGTCAGAAATGGAGTTGAATCCCATGCAGTTTCTGGTCCTACGAGCAAGAGGTGTTTTCTGATAAGAAGAGTCACTATTGTGCTCCTATTGCCCTATACAGTACAAATAGGACTTGCGTCTGTTCCCAGCTAGTACAGTGAATTGGACTGAAGAGGAGCTACCATTCTTGTCTGTTTCCTAAGCACAGTTGAACTAGATAT
Source organism: Peromyscus eremicus (assembly GCF_949786415.1). NCBI lineage: Eukaryota > Metazoa > Chordata > Mammalia > Rodentia > Cricetidae > Peromyscus > Peromyscus eremicus. The sequence goes on from NW_026735430.1 coordinate 101,969, forward strand.
GGCCCATGTGTGTAGGAAGCACAGTTCTTCTGATCTGACAAAGCTCACTGTTCGGACCCCATAGGGAACACAGTGGAGTAGAAGAGTGCTCTTTTCTCAAAAGCAGAGTGTGTTTCTTGTAAGGCGAGCTAGCGTTTGTTTCCCAGTCCTAAATGGAGTTGAATCACATGCAGTTTCTTGTTATACGAGCAAGAGTTGTTTTCTGGTAAGAAGAGTCACTATTGCTCTCCCATTTCCATACATAGTGCAAATAGCACTCGCATCTGTTCCCAGGAAGTACAGTGTATTGGACTGAAGCGGAGCTACTGTTCTTCTCAGTTTGCTAAGCAGAGTTGAACTAGATATGTCCCGTGTGTGTAGGAAGCACAGTTCTTTTGTTCTGAGCAAGCTCACTGTTCGGACCACATAGGATACACAGTCGAGTAGAAGAGTGCTCTTTTCTCAAAAGCAGAGTGTCTTTCTTGTAAGGCGAGCTAGTATTTGTTCCCCAGTCAGAAATGGAGTTGAATCCCATGCAGTTTCTGGTCCTACGAGCAAGAGGTGTTTTCTGATAAGAAGAGTCACTATTGTGCTCCTATTGCCATACACAGTACAAATAGGACTTGCGTCTGTTCCCAGCTAGTACAGTGAATTGGACTGAAGAGGAGCTACCGTTCTTGTCTGTTTCCTAAGCACAGTTGAACTAGATATGGCCCATGTGTGTAGGAAGCACAGTCTTTTGTTCTGAGCAAGATAAATGTTCAGACCCCATATGAACCACAGTAGAATAGAAGACTGATCTTTTCTCAAAAGCAGAGTGTGTTTCCTGTAAGGCGAGCTAGCGTTTGTTTCCCAGTCCTAAATGGAGTTGAATCACATGCAGTTTTTGGTCCTACGAACAAGAGTTGTTTTCTGGTAAGGAAAGTCACTATTGTGCTCCCTTTGCCATACACAGTGCAAATAGCACTCGCGTCTGTTCACAGCAAGTACAGTGTATTGGACTGAAGCGGAGCTACTGTTCTTGTCAGTTTGCTAAGCAGAGTTGAACTAGATATGTCCCGTGTGTGTAGGAAGCACAGTTCTTTTGATCTGAGCATGCTCACTGTTCGGACCACATAGGATACACAGTCGAGTAGAAGTGTGCTCTTTTCTCAAAAGCAGAGTGTGTTTCTTGTAAGGCGATCTAGTGTTTGTTCCCCAGTCAGAAATGGAGTTGAATCCCATGCAGTTTCTGGTCCTACGAGGAACAGGTGTTTTCTGATAAGAAGAGTAACTATTGCGCTCCTATTTCCATACACAGTATAAATAGGACTCGCGTCTGTTCCCAGCCAGTACACTGTATTGGACTGAAGAGGAGCTACCGTTCTTGTCAGTTTCCTAAGCAGAGTTGAACTAGATATGGCCCGTGTGTGTAGGAAGCACAGTTCTTTTGTTCTGAGCAAGCTCACTGTTCGGACCCCATAGGAAACACAGTAGAGCAGAAGAGTGCTCTTTTTTCAAAAGCAGAGTGTGTTTCTTGTAAGGCAAGCTAGCGTTTGTTTCCCAGTACTAAATGGAGTTGAATCACATCCTGTTTTTGTTCCTACGAGCAAGAGTTGTTTTCTGGTAAGGGAAGTCACTATTGTGCTCCCATTGTCAGACACAATGCAAATAGCCCTGGCGTCTGTTCCCAGCATGTACAGAGGAATGGACTGAAGAGGATCTACTGTTCTTGTCAGTTTCCTAAGCAGAATTGAACTAGATATGGCCATATTTGTAGGAAGCACAGTTCTTTTGTTCTGAGCAAACTCACTGTTCTGGCCCTATAGGAAACACAGTAGAGTAGAAGAGTGCTCTTTTCTCAAAAGCAGAGTGTGTTTCTTGTAAGGCGAGCTAGCGTTTGTTTCCCAGTCCTAAATGGAGTTGAATTCCATGCAGTTTCTGGTCCTACCAGCAAGAGTTGTTTTCTGGTAAGGAAAGTCACTATTGCACACCCATTTCCATACACAGTGCAAATAGCACTCGCATCTATTCCCAGTAAGTACAGTGTATTGGACTGAAGCGGAGCTACTGTTCTTGTCAGTTTCCTAAGCAGAGTTGAACTAGATATGGCCCCTGTGTGTAGAAAGCACAGTTCTTTTTTTCTGAGCAAGCTCACTGTTCGGACCCCATAGGAAAAACAGTCGAGTAGAAGAGTGCTCTTTTCTCAAAAGCAGAGTGTGTTTCTTGTAAGGCGAGCTAGCGTTTGTTTCCCAGTCCTAAATGGAGTTGAAACACATGCAGTATATTGTCCTACGAGCAAGAGTTGTTTTCTGGTAAGAAGAGTCACTATTGCGCTCCCATTGTCATACAAAGGGCAAATAGCACTGGCGTCTGTTCCCAGCATGTACAGTGTATTGGACTGAAGAGGAGCTACTGTTCTTTTCAGTTTCCTAAGCAGAATTGAACTAGATATGGCCGTATTTGTATGAAGCACAGTTCTTTTGTTCTGAGTAAGCTCACGTTTCTGGTCCTATAGTAAACACAGTAGAGTAGAAGAGTGCTCTTTTCTCAAAAGCAGAGTGTGTTTCTTGTAAAGCGAGCTAGCGTTTGTTTCCCAGTCCTAAATGGAGTTGAATCACATGCACGGTTTGGTCCTACGAGCAAGAGTTTTTTTCTGGTAAGGAAAGTCAGTATTGCACTCCCATTGCCATACACAGTGCAAATAGCACTCGCATCTGTTCCCAGCAAGTACAGTGTATTGGACTGAAGATGAGCTACTGTTCTTGTCAATTTCCTAAGCAGAGTTGAACTAGATATGGCCCCTGTGTGTAGGAAGCATAGTTCTTTTTTCTGAGCAAGCTCACTGTTCAAGCCCCATAGGAGACACAGTAGAGTAGAAGAGTGCTCTTTTCTCAAAAGCAGAGTGTGTTTCTTGTAAGGAGAGCCAGCGTTTGTTTCCCAGTCCTAAATGGAGTTGAATCACATCCAGTTTCTGGTCCTACGAGCAAGAGTTGGTTTCTGGTAAGAAGAGTCACTATTGTGCTCCCATTTTCATACACAGGACAAATAGCACTGGCGTCTGTTCCCAGCATGTACAGTGTATTGGAATGAAGAGGATCTACTGTTCTTGTCAGTTTCCTAAGCAGAATTGAACTGGATATGGCCTTATTTGTATGAAGCACAGTTCTTTTGTTCTGAGCAAACTCACTCTTCTGGCCCTATAGGAAACACAGTAGAGTTGAAGAGTGCTCTTTTCTGAAAAGCAGAGTGTGTTTCTTGTAAGGCGAGCTAGCGTTTGTTTCCCAGTCCTAAATGGAAATGAATCACATGCACTTTTTGGTCCTACGAGCAAGAGTTGTTTTCTGGTACGGAAAGTCACTATTGCACTCTCATTGCCATACACAGTGCAAATAGCACTCGCGTCTGTTCCCAGCCAGTACAGTGTATTGGACTGAAGCGGAGCTACTGTTCTTGTCAGTTTCCTAAGCAGAGTTGAACTAGATATGGCCCGTTTGTGTAGGAAGCACAGTTCTTTTGTTCTGAGCAAGCTCACTGTTCGGACCACATAGGAAACACAGTAGAGTAGAAGAGTGCTCTTTTCTCAAAATCAGAGTGTCTTTCTTGTAAGGCGAGCTAGCGTTTGTTTCCCAGTCAGAAATGGAGTTGAATCACATGCAGTTTTTGGTCCTATGAGCAAGAGTTGTTTTCTGGTAAAAAAAAAAGTCACTAATGCGCTCCCATTTCCATACACAATGCAAGTAGCACTCGCGTCTGTTCCCAGCAAGTACAGTGTATTGGACTGAAGAGGAGCTACTGTTCTTGTCAGTTTCCTAAGCAGAGTTGAACTAGATATGGCCCATGTGTGTAGTAAGCACAGTTCTTTTGTTCTGAGCAAGCTCACTGTTCGGACCCCATAGGAAAAACAGTAGAGTAGAAGTGTGCTCTTTTCTCAAAAGCAGAGTGTGTTTCTTCTAAGGCGAGCTAGCATTTGTTTCCCAGTCCTAAATGGAGTTGAATCACATGCAGTTTCTTGTCCTACGAGCAAGAGTTGTTTTCTGGTAAGAAGAGTTACTATTGTGCTCCCATTGTCATACACAGGGCAAATAGCACTGGCATCTGTTCCCAGCATGTACAGTGTATTGGACTGAAGAGGATCTACTGTTCTTGTCAGTTTCCTAAGCAGAATTGAACTAGATATGGCCGTATTTGTAAGAAGCACAGTTCTTTTGTTCTGAGCAAACTCACTGTTCTGGCCCTATAGGAAACACAGTAGAGTAGAAGAGTGCTCTTTTCTCAAAAGCAGAGTGTGTTTCTTGTAAGGCGAGCTAGCGTTTGTTTCCCAGTCCTAAATGGAGTTGAATCACATGCAGTTTTTGGTCCTACGGGCAAGAGTTGTTTTCTGGTAAGGAAAGTCACTACTGCGCTCCCATTGCCATACACAGTGCAAATAGCACTCGTGTCTGTTCACAGCAAGTACAGTGTATTGGACTGAAGAGGAGCTACTGTTCTTGTCAGTTTCCTAACAAGAGTTGAACTTGATATGGCCCATGTGTGTAGGAAGCACAGTTCTTTTGATCTGAGCAAGCTCACTGTTCGGACCCCATAGGAAACACAGTAGAGTAGAAGAGTGCTCTTTTCTCAAAAGCAGAGTGTGTTTCTTGTAAGGCGAGCTAGCGTTTGTTTCCCAGTCCTAAATGGAGTTGAATCACATGCAGTTTCTTGTCCTACGAGCAAGAGTTGTTTTCTGGTAAGAAGAGTCACTATTGCTCTCCCATTTCCATACATAGTGCAAATAGCACTCGCATCTGTTCCCAGGAAGTACAGTGTATTGCACTGAAGCAGAGCTACTGTTCTTGTCAGTTTGCTAAGCAGAGTTGAACTAGATATGTCCCGTGTGTGTAGGAAGCACAGTTCTTTTGTTCTGAGCAAGCTCACTGTTCGGACCACATAGGATACACAGTCGAGTAGAAGAGTGCTCTTTTCTCAAAAGCAGAGTGTGTTTCTTGTAAGGCGAGCTAGTGTTTGTTCCCCAGTCAGAAATGGAGTTGAATCCCATGCAGTTTCTGGTCCTACGAGGAACAGGTGTTTTCTGATAAGAAGAGTAACTATTGCCCTCCTATTTCCATACACAGTATAAATGGGACTAGCGTCTGTTCCCAGCTAGTACACTGTATTGGACTGAAGAGAAGCTACCGTTCTTGTCAGTTTCCTAAGCAGAGTTGAACTAGATATGGCCCGTGTGTGTAGGAAGCACAGTTCTTATGTTCTGAGCAAGCTCACTGTTCGGACCTCATAGGAAACACAGTAGAGCAGAAGAGTGCTCTTTTTTCAAAAGCAGAGTGTGTTTCTTGTAAGGCAAGCTAGCGTTTCTTTCCCAGTACTAAATGGAGTTGAATCACATCTTGTTTTTGTTCCTACGAGCAAGAGTTGTTTTCTGGTAAGGAAAGTCAATATTGCGCTCCCATTGTCAGACACAGGGCAAATAGCACTGTCGTCTGTTCCCAGCATGTACAGTGTATTGGACTGAAGAGGATCTACTGTTCTTGTCAGTTTCCTAAGCAGAATTGAACTAGATATGGCCATATTTGTAGGAAGCACAGTTCTTTTGTTCTGAGCAAGCTCACTGTTCTGGCCCTATAGGAAACACAGTAGAGTAGAAGAGTGCTCTTTTCTCAAAAGCAGAGTGTGTTTCTTGTAAGGCGAGCTAGCGTTTGTTTCCCAGTCCTAAATGGAGTTGATTCCCATGCAGTTTCTGGTCCTACCAGCAAGAGTTGTTTTCTGGTAAGGAAAGTCACTATTGCGCACACCCATTTCCATACACAGTGCAAATAGCACTCGCATCTGAACCAGCAAGTACAGTGTATTGGACTGAAGCGGAGCTATTGTTCTTGTCAGTTTCCTAAGCAGAGTTGAACTAGATATGGCCCCTGTGTGTAGAAAGCACAGTTCTTTTTTTCTGAGCAAGCTCACTGTTCGGACCCCATAGGGAACACAGTAGAGTAGAAGAGTGCTCTTTTCTCAAAAGCAGAGTGTGTTTCTTGTAAGGCGAGCTAGTGTTTGTTTCCCAGTCAGAAATGGAGTTGAATCCCATGCAGTTTCTGGTCCTACGAGCAAGAGGTATTTTCTGTTAAGGAATGTCACTATTGCGCTCCCATTTCCATACACAGTGCAAATAGCACTCGCGTCTGTTCCCAGCAAGTACAGTGTATTGGACTGAAGGGGAGCTACTGTTCTTGTCAGTTTCCTAAGCAGAGATGAACTAGATATGGCCCGTGTGTGTAGGAAGCACAGTCCTTTTGTTCTGAGCAAGCACACTGTTCAGACCCACTAGGAAACACAGTAGAGTAGAAGAGTGCTCTTTTCTCAAAAGCAGAGTGTGTTTTTTGTAAGGCGAGATAGCGTTTGTTTCCCAGTCCTAAATGGAGCTGAATCACATGCAGTTTCTGGTCCTACGAGCAAGAGTTGTTTTCTTTTAAGGAAAGTCACTATTGTGCTCCCATTGCCATACACAATGCAAATAGCCCTCGCGTCTGTTCCCAGCAAGTACAGTGTATTGGACTGAAGAGGAGCTACTGTTCTTGTCAGTTTTCTAAGCAGAGTTGAACTAGATATGGCCCCTGTGTGTAGGAAGCACAGTTCTTTTTTCTGAGCAAGCTCAATGTTCGGACCCCATATGAAACACAGTAGAGTAAAAGAGTGCTCTTTTCTCAAAAGCAGAGTGTGTTTCTTGTAAGGCGAGCTAGCGTTTGTTTCCCAGTCCTAAATGGAGTTGAACCACATGCAGTTTTTGGTCCTACGAGCAAGAGTTGTTTTCTGGTAAAAAAAAGTCACTGTTGAACTCCCCTTGCCATACACAGTGTAAATAGCACTCGCATCTGTTCCCAGCAAGTACAGTGAATTGGACTGGAGCGGAGCTACTGTTCTTGTCAGTTTCCTAAGCAGAGTTGAACTAGATATGGCACGTGTGTGTAGGAAGCCCAGTTCTTATGTTCAGAGCAAGCTCACTGTACGGACCCAATAGGATACACAGTCGAGTAGAAGAGTGCTCTTTTCTCAAAAGCAGAGTGTGTTTCTTGTTACGTGAGCTAGCGTTTGTTTCCTAGTCCTACAAGGAGTTGAATCACATGCAGTTTCTTGTCCTACAAGCAAGAGATTTTTTCTGGTAATAAAAGTCACTATTGCGCTCCCATTGTCATACACAGGGAAAATAGCACTGGCGTCTGTTCCCAGAATGTACAGTGTATTGCACTGAACAGGAGCTACGGTTCTTTTCTGTTTCCTAAGCAGAATTGAACTAGATATGGCAGTATTTGTATGAAGCACAGTTCTTTGTTCTGAGCAAGCTCACTCTTCTGGCCCTATAGGAAACACAGTAGAGTAGAAGAGTGCTCTTTTCTCAAAAGCAGAGTGTGTTTCTTGAAAGGCGAGCTAGCATTTGTTTCCCAGTCCTAAACGGAGTTGAATCACATGCAGTTTCTGGTCCTACGAGCAAGAGTTGTTTTCTGGTAAGAAGAGTCACTATTGCGCTCCCATTGTCATACACAGGGCAAATAGCACTGGCGTCTGTTCCCAGCAAGTACAGTGTATTGGACTGAAGTGGAGCTACTGTTCTTGTCAGTTTCCTAAACAGAGTTGAACTAGATATGGCCCCTGTGTGTAGGAAGCACAGTTCTTTTGTTCTGAGCAAGCTCACAGTTCGGACCACATAGAAAAGACATTAGAGTAGAAGAGTGCTCTTTTCTCAAAAGCAGAGTGTGTTTCTTATAAGGCGAGCTAGTGTTTGTTTCCCAGTCAGAAATGGAGTTGAATCCCATGCAGTTTCTGGTCCTATGAGCAAGAGTTGTTTTCTGGTAATAAAGTCACTATTGCGCTCCCATTGCCATACACATTGCAAATATCACTCGCATCTGTTCCCAGCAAGTACAGTGTATTGGACTCTAGCGGAGCTACTGTTCTTGTCAGTTTCCTAAGCAGAATTGAACTAGATATGGCAGTATTTGTATACAGCACAGTTCTTTTGTTCTGAGCAAGCTCACTGTTCTGGCACTATAGGAAACACAGTAGAGTAGAAGAGTGCTCTTTTCTCAAAAGCAGAGTGTATTTCTTGTAAGGCGAGCTAGTGTTTGTTTCCCAGTCAGAAATGGAGTTGAATCCCATGCAGTTTCTGGTCCTACGAGCAAGAGGTGTTTTCTGGTAAGGAAAGTCACTATTGCGCTCCCATTTACATACACAGTGCAAATAGCACACGCGTCTGTTCCCAGCAAGTACAGTGTATTGGACTGAATAGGAGCTACTGTTCTTGTCAGTTTCCTAAGCAGAGTTGAACTACATATGGTCCGTGTGTGTAGGAAGCACAGTTTTTTTGTTCTGAGCAAACTCACTGCTCAGAGCAAAAAGGAAACACAGTAGAGTAGAAGAGTACTCTTTTCTCAAAAGCAGAGTGTGTTTCTTGTAAGGCGAGCTAGCATTTGTTTCCGAGTCCTAAATGGAGCTGAATCACATGCAGTTTCTGGTCCTACAAGCAAGAGTTGTTTTCTGGTAAGGAAAGTGACTATTGCGCTCCCATTTCCATACACAGTGCAAATAGCACTCGCGTCTGTTCCCAGCAAGTACAGTGTATTGGACTGAAGAGGAGCTACTGTTCTTGTCAGTTTCCTAAGCAGAGTTCAACTAGATATGGCCGGTGTGTGTAGGAAGCACAGTTCTTTTGTTCTGAGCAAGCTCAATGTTCGGACCCCATAGGAAACACAGTAGAGTAGAAGAGTGCTCTTTTCTCAAAAGCAGAGTGTGTTTCTTGTAAGGCGAGCTAGCGTTTGTTTCCCAGTCCTAAATGGAGTTGAATCACATGCAGTTTTTGGTCGTACGAGCAAGAGTTGTTTTCTGGTAATAAAGTCACTGTTGCACTCCCATTTCCATACACAGTGTAAATAGCACTCGCATCTGTTCCCAGCAAGTACAGTGTATTGGACTGAAGCGGAGCTACTGTTCTTGTCAGTTTCCTAAGCAGAGTTGAACTAGATATGGCACGTGTGTGTAGGAAGCCCAGTTCTTTTGTTCAGAGCAAGCTCACTGTTCGGAACCCATAGGATACACAGTCGAGTAGAAGAGTGCTCTTTTCTCAAAAGCAGAGTGTGTTTCTTGTTACGTGAGCTAGCATTTGTTTCCTAGTCCTAAAAGGAGTTGAATCACATGCAGTTTCTTGTCCTACAAGCAAGAGTTTTTTTCTGGTAATAAAAGTCACTATTGCGCTCCCTTTGTCATACACAGGGAAAATAGCACTGGCGTCTGTTCCCAGAATGTACAGTGTATTGCACTGAACAGGAGCTATGGTTCTTTTCAGTTTCCTAAGCAGAATTGAACTAGATATGGCAGTATTTGTATGAAGCACAGTTCTTTGTTCTGAGTAAGCTCACTAATCGGACCCCATAGGAAACACATTAGAGTAAAAGAGTGCTCTTTTCTCAAAAGGAGAGTGTGTTTCTTGAACCGCGAACTAGTGTTTGTTTTCCAGTCAGAAATGGAGTTGAATCCCATGCAGTTTCTGGTCCTACGAGCAAGAGTTGTTTTCTGGTAAGAAGAGTCACTATTGCGCTCCCATTGTCATACACAGGGCAAATAGCACTGGCGTCTGTTCCCAGCAAGTACAGTGTATTGGACTGAAGTGGAGCTACTGTTCTTGTCAGTTTTTTAAGCAGAGTTGAACTAGATATGGCCCCTGTGTGTAGGAAGCACAGTTCTTTTGTTCTGAGCAAGCTCACAGTTCGGACCACATAGAAAAGACATTAGAGTAGAAGAGTGCTCTTTGCTCAAAAGCAGAGTGTGTTTCTTATAAGGCGAGCTAGTGTTTGTTTCCCAGGCAGAAATGGAGTTGAATCCCATGCAGTTTCTGGTCCCATGAGCAAGAGTTGTTTTCTGGTAATAAAGTCACTATTGCGCTCCCATTGCCATACACATTGCAAATATCGCTCGCATCTGTTCCCAGCAAGTACAGTGTATTGGACTCTAGCGGAGCTACTGTTCTTGTCAGTTTCCTAAGCAGAATTGAACTAGATATGGCAGTATTTGTATACAGCACAGTTCTTTTGTTCTGAGCAAGCTCACTGTTCTGGCACTATAGGAAACACAGTAGAGTAGAAGGGTGCTCTTTTCTCAAAAGCAGAGTGTTTTTCTTATTACGTGAGCTAGTGTTTGTTTCCCAGTCAGAAATGGAGTTGAATCCCATGCAGTTTCTGGTCCTACGAGCAAGAGGTGCTTTCTGGTAAGGAAAGTCACTATTGTGCTCCCATTTACATACACAGTGCAAAGAGCACTTGCGTCTATTCCCAGCAAGTACAGTGTATTGGACTGAATAGGAGCTACTGTTCTTGTCAGTTTCCTAAGCAGAGTTGAACTAGATATGGCCCGTGTGTGGAGGAAGCCCAGTTCTTTTGTTCTGAGCAAGCTCACTGTTCGGACCCCATAGGATACACAGTCGAGTAGAAGAGTGCTCTTTTCTCAAAAGCAGAGTGTGTTTCTTATTACGTGAGCTAGCGTTTGTTTCCCAGTCCTAAATGGAGTTGAATCACATGCAGTTTCTGGTCCTACGAGCAAGAGTTGTTTTCTGGTAAGAAGAGTCACTATTGTGCTCCCATTGTCATACAGAGTGCAAATAGCACTCGCGTCTGTTCCCAGGAAGTACAGTGTATTGGACTGAAAAGGAGCTACTGTTCTTGTCAGTTTCCTAAGCAGAGTTGAACTACATATGGTCCGTGTGTGTAGGAAGCACAGTTCTTTTTTTTTTTTTTTTTTTTTTTTTTTTTTTTTTTTTTTTTTTTTTTTTTTTTGGTTTTTCGAGACAGGGTTTCTCTGTGTAGCTTTGCGCCTTTCCTGGAACTCACTTGGTAGTCCAGGCTGGCCTCGAACTCACAGAGATCCGCCTGGCTCTGCCTCCCGAGTGCTGGGATTAAAGGCGTGCGCCACCACCGCCCGGCCGGAAGCACAGTTCTTTTGTTCTGAGCAAGCTCACTGTTCGGACCCCATAGGAAACACAGTAGAGTAGAAGAGTGCTCTTTTCTCAAAAGCAGAGTGTGTTTCTTGTAAGGCGAGCTAGCATTTGTTTCCCAGTCCTAAATGGAGCTGTATCACATGCAGTTTCTGGTCCTACGAGCAAGAGTTGTTTTCTGATAAGGAAAGTCACTATTGTGCTCCCATTGCATAACACAGTGCCAATAGCACTCGGGTCTGTTCCCAGCAAGTACAGTGTATTGGACTGAAGAGGAGCTACTGTTCTTGTCAGTTTCCTAAGCAGAGTTGAACTAGATATGGCCCGTGTGTGTAGGAAGCACAGTTCTTTTGTTCTGAGCAAGCTCACTGTTCGGACCCCATAGGAAACACAGTAGAGTAGAATAGTGCTCTTTTCTCAAAAGCAGAGTGTCTTTCTTGTAAGGCGAGCTAGCGTTTGTTTCCCAGTCCTAAATGGAGTTGAATCACATGCTGTTTTTGGTCCTACGAGCAAGAGTTGTTTTTTGGTAATAAAGTCACTATTGCGCTCCCTTTGCCATACACAGTGCAAATAGCACTCGCAGCTGTTCCCAGCAAGTACAGTGTATTGGACTGAAGAGGAGCTACTGTTTTTTTCAGTTTCCTAAGCAGAATTGAACTAGATATGGCAGTATTTGTATGAAGCACAGTTCTTTGTTCTGAGCAAGCTCACTGTTTTGGCCCTATAGGAAACACAGTAGAGTAGAAGAGTGCTCTTTTCTCAAAAGCAGAGTGTGTTTCTTGTAAGGCGAGCTAGCATTTGTTTCCCAGTCTTAAACGGAGTTGAATCACATGCAGTTTTTGGTCCTACGAACAAGAGTAGTTTTTGGTAAGGAAAGTCACTATTGCGCTCCCATTTCCATACTCAGTGCAAATAGCACTCGCGTCTGTTCCCAACAAGTACAGTGTATTGGACTGAAGAGGAGCTACTGTTCTTGTCAGTTTCCTAAGCAGAGTTGAACTAGATATGGCCCATGTGTGTAGGAAGCACAGTTATTTGTTCTCAGCAAGCTCACTATTCGGACCCCATAGGAAACACATTAGAGTAAAAGAGTGCTCTTTTCTCAAAAGCAGAGTGTGTTTCTTGTAACGCGAGCTAGTGTTTGTTTTCCAGTCAGAAATGGAGTTGAATCCCATGCAGTTTCTTGTCCTACGAGCAAGAGTTTTTTCTGGTAAGAAGAGTCACTATTGTGCTCCCATTGTCATACACAGGGCAAATAGCACTGGCGTCTGTTCCCAGCAAGTACAGTGTATTGGACTGAAGTGAAGCTACTATTGTTGTCAGTTTCCTAACCAGAGTTGAACTAGATATGGCCCGTGTGTGTAGGAAGCACAGTTCTTTTGTTCTGAGCAAGCTCACTCTTCGGACCCCATAGGAAACACAGTAGAGTAGAAGAGTGCTCTTTTCTCAAAAGCAGAGTGTGTTTCTTGTAAGGCAAGCTAGCGTTTGTTTCCCAGTCCTAAATGGAGTTGAATCACATCCTGTTTTTGGTACTTGGAGCAAGAGTTGTTTTCTGGTAAGGAAAGTCACTATTGCACTCCCATTGCCATACACTGTGCAAATAGCACTCACGTCTGTTCCCAGGAAGTACAGTGTATTGGACTGAAGAGGAGCTGCTGTTCTTGTCAATTTCCTAAGCAGAGTTGAACTAGATATGGCCCCTGTGTGTAGGAAGCACAGTTCTTTTGTTCTGAGCAAGCTCACTGTTCCGACCCCATAGGATACACAGTAGAGTAGAAGAGTGCTCTTTTCTCAAAAGCGGAGTGTGTTTCTTGTAAGTCGAGCTAGCGTTTGTTTCCCAGTACTAAATGGAGTTGAATCACATACAGTTTCTGGTCCTTCGAGCAAGAGTTGTTTTCTGGTAAGAAGAGTCACTATTGTGCTCCCATTGTCAAACAGAGTGCAAATAGCCCTGGCGTCTGTTCCCAGCATGTACAGTGTATTGGACTGAAGAGGATATACAGTTCTTTTCAGTTTCCTAAGCAGAATTGAACTAGATATGGCCATATTTGTAGGAAGCACAGTTCTTTTGTTCTGAGCAAGCTCACTGTTCGGACCCCATAGGAAACACAGTAGAGTAGAAGAGTGCTCTTTTCTCAAAAGCAGAGTGTGTTTCTTGTAAGGCGAGCTAGTGTTTGTTTCCCAGTCAGAAATGGAGTTGAATCCCATGCAGTTTCTTGTCCTATGAGTAAGAGTTGTTTTCTGTTAAGAAGAGTGACTATTGTGCTCCTATTGCCATACACAGTGCAAATAGCACTCGCGTCTGTTCCCAGCTAGTACAGTGTATTGGACTGAAGAGGAGCTACCGTTCTTGTCAGTTTCCTAAGCAGAGTTGAACTAGATATGGCCATATTTGTAGGAAGCACAATTCTTTTGTTCTGAGCAAGCTCACTATTCGGACCCATGAGGAAACACAGTAGAGTAGAAGAGTGCTCTTTTCTCAAAATCAGAGTGTCTTTCTTGTAAGGCAAGCTAGTGTTTGTTTCCCAGTCAGAAATGGAGTTGAATCCCATGCAGTTTCTGGTCCTATGAGCAAGAGTTGTTTTCTGATAAGAAGAGACACTATTGTGCTCCTATTGCCATACACAGTGCAAATAGCACTCGCATCTGTTCCCAGCAAGTACAGTGTATTGGACTGAAAAGGAGCTACTATTATTGTCAGTTTCCTAAGCAGAGTTGAACTACATATGATCCGTGTGTGTAGGAAGCACAGTTCTTTTGTTCTGAGCAAGCTCACTGTTCGGACCCCATAGGAAACACAGTAGAGTAGAAGAGTGCTCTTTTCTAAAAGCAGAGTGTGTTTCTTGTAAGGCGAGCTAGCATTTGTTTCCCAGTCCTCAATGGAGCTGTATCACATGCAGTTTCTGGTCCTACGAGCAAGAGTTGTTTTTGGTAAGGAAAGTCACTATTGCACTTCCATTGCATTACATAGTGCCAATAGCACTCGCGTCTGTTCCCAGCAAGTACAGTGTATTGGACTGAAGAGGAGCTACTGTTCTTGTAAGTTTCCTAAGCAGAGTTGAACTAGATATGGCCCGTGTGTGTAGGAAGCACAGTTCTTTTGTTCTGAGCAAGCTCAATGTTCAGACCCCATAGGAAACACAGTAGAGTAGAAGAGTGCTGTTTTCTCAAAAGCAGAGTGTGTTTCTTGTAAGGCAAGCTAGTGTTTGTTTCCCAGTCAGAAATGGAGTTGAATCCCATGCAGTTTCTTGTCCTATGAGTAAGAGTTGTTTTCTGATAAGGAGTCACTATTGTGCTCTTATTGCCATACACAGGGCAAATATCACTCGCATCTGTTCCCAGCAAGTACAGTGTATTGGACTGAAACGGAGCTACAGTTCTTGTCAGTTTCCTAAGCAGAGTTGAACTAGATATGGCCCGTGTGTGTAGGAAGCACAGTTCTTTTGTTCTGAGCAAGCTCAATGTTCGGACCCTATAGGAAACACAGTAGAGTAGAAGAGTGCTCTTTTCTCAAAAGCAGAGTGTGTTTCTTGTAAGTTGAGCTAGCGTTTGTTTCCCAGTCCTAAATGGAGTTGAATCACATACAGTTTCTGGTCCTACGAGCAAGAGTTGTTTTCTGGTAAGAAGAGTCACTATTGTGCTCCCATTGTCAAACAGAGTGCAAATAGCCCTGGCGTCTGTTCCCAGCATGTACAGTGTATTGGACTGAAGAGGATATACTGTTCTTTTCAGTTTCCTAAGCAGAATTGAACTAGATATGGCCATATTTGTAGGAAGCACAGTTCTTTTGTTCTGAGCAAGCTCACTGTTCGGACCCCATAGGAAACACAGTAGAGTAGAAGAGTGCTCTTTTCTCAAAAGCAGAGTGTGTTTCTTGTAAGGCGAGCTAGTGTTTGTTTCCCAGTCAGAAATGGAATTGAATCCCATGCAGTTTCTTGTCCTATGAGTAAGAGTTGTTTTCTGATAAGAAGAGTGACTATTGTGCTCCTATTGCCATACACAGTGCAAATAGCACTCGCTTCTGTTCCCAGCTAGTACAGTGTATTGGACTGAAGAGGAGCTACCGTTCTTGTCAGTTTCCTAAGCAGAGTTGAACTAGATATGGCCATATTTGTAGGAAGCACAATTCTTTTGTTCTGAGCAAGCTCACTATTCGGACCCCATAGGAAACACAGTAGAGTAGAAGAGTGCTTTTTTCTCAAAATCAGAGTGTCTTTCTTGTAAGGCAAGCTAGTGTTTGTTTCCCAGTCAGAAATGGAGTTGAATCCCATGCAGTTTCTGGTCCTATGAGCAAGAGTTGTTTTCTGATAAGAAGAGACACTATTGTGCTCCTATTGCCATACACAGTGCAAATAGCACTCGCGTCTGTTCCCAGCAAGTACAGTGTATTGGACTGAAAAGGAGCTACTGTTCTTGTCAGTTTCCTAAGCAGAGTTGAACTACATATGATCCGTGTGTGTAGGAAGCACAGTTCTTTTGTTCTGAGCAAGGTCACTGTTCGGACCCCAGAGGAAACACAGTAGAGTAGAAGAGTGCTCTTTTCTCAAAAGCAGAGTGTGTTTCTTGTAAGGAGAGCTAGTGTTTGTTTCCCAGTCTGAAATTGAGTGGAATCCCATGCAGTTTCTGGTCCTATGAGCAAGAGTTTTTTTCTGGTAAGAAGAGTAACTATTGAGCTCCCATTGCCATATACAGTGCAAATAGTCCTCGCGTCTGTTCCCAGCAAGTACAGTGTATTGGACTGAAGAGGAGCTAATGTTCATGTCAGTTTCCTAAGCGGAGTTGAACTAGATATGGCTCCTGTGTGTAGGATGCACAGTTCTTTTGTTCTGAGCAAGGTCACTGTTTGGACCCCAAAGGAAACACAGTAGATTAGAAGAGTGCTCTTTTCTCAAAAGCAGAGTGTCTTTCTTGTAAGGCTAGCTAGCGTTTGTTTCGCAGTCCCAAATGGAGTTTAATCACATGCAGTTTCTGGTCCTATGAGCAAGAGTTGTTTTCTGGTAAGAAGAGTAACTATTTCCTCCCATTGTCATACACAGGACAAATAGCAGTGGCGTCTGTTCCCAGCATGTACAGTGTATTGTACTGAAGAGGATCTACTGTTCTAGTCAGTTTCCTAAGCAGAGTTGAACTAGATATAGTCGGTGTGTGTAGGAAGCACAGTTCTTTTGTTCTGAGCAAACTCACTGTTTTGGCCCTGTAGGAAACACAGTAGAGTAGAAGAGTGCTCTTTTCTCAAAAGCAGAGTGTGTTTCTTGTAAGGCGAGCTAGCGTTTGTTTCCCAGTCCTAAATGGAGTTGAATCACATGCAGTTTTTGGTCCTACGAGCTAGAGTTGTTTTCTGGTAAGGAAAGTCACTATTGCGCTCCCATTGCCATACATAGTGCAAATAGCACTCGCGTCTGTTCCCAGCAAGTACAGTGTATTGAACTGAAGATGAGCTACTGTTCTTGTCAGTTTCCTAAGCAGAGTTGAACTAAATATGGCCCCTGTGTGTAGGAAGCACAGTTCTTTTGTTCTGAGCAAGCTCACTGTTTGGACCCCATAGGAAACACAGTACAGTAGAAGAGTGCTCTTTTCTCAAAAGCAGAGTGTGTTTCTTGTAAGGCGAGCTATTCTTTGTATCCCAGTCTGATATGGATTTGAATCCCATGCAGTTTCTGGTCCTACGAGCAAGAGTTGTTTTCTGGTAAGAAGAGTCACTATTGTGCTCCCATTGCCATACACAGTGCAAATAGCTGTCACGTCTGTTCCCAGCAAGTACAGTTTATTGGACTGAAGAGGAACAACTGTTCTTGTCAGTTTCCTAAGAAGAGTTGAACTAGATATGGCCCGCGTGTGTAGGAAGCACGGTTCTTTTGTTCGGAGCAAGCTCACTGTTCTGGCCCTATAGGAAACACAGTAGAGTAGAAGAGTGCTCTTTTCTCAAAAGCAGAGTGTGTTTCTTGTAAGGCAAGCTAGCGTTTGTTTCCCAGTCCTAAATGGAGTTGAATCACATCCTGTTTTTGGTACTTGGAGCAAGAGTTGTTTTCTGGTAAGGAAAGTCACTATTGCACTCCCATTGCCATACACTGTGCAAATAGCACTCACGTCTGTTCCCAGGAAGTACAGTGTATTGGACTGAAGAGGAGCTGCTGTTCTTGTCAATTTCCTAAGCAGAGTTGAACTAGATATGGCCCCTGTGTGTAGGAAGCACAGTTCTTTTGTTCTGAGCAAGCTCACTGTTCCGACCCCATAGGATACACAGTAGAGTAGAAGAGTGCTCTTTTCTCAAAAGCGGAGTGTGTTTCTTGTAAGTCGAGCTAGCGTTTGTTTCCCAGTCCTAAATGGAGTTGAATCACATACAGTTTCTGGTCCTACGAGCAAGAGTTGTTTTCTGGTAAGAAGAGTCACTATTGTGCTCCCATTGTCAAACAGAGTGCAAATAGCCCTGGCGTCTGTTCCCAGCATGTACAGTGTATTGGACTGAAGAGGATATACAGTTCTTTTCAGTTTCCTAAGCAGAATTGAACTAGATATGGCCATATTTGTAGGAAGCACAGTTCTTTTGTTCTGAGCAAGCTCACTGTTCGGTCCCCATAGGAAACACAGTAGAGTAGAAGAGTGCTCTTTTCTCAAAAGCAGAGTGTGTTTCTTGTAAGGCGAGCTAGTGTTTGTTTCCCAGTCAGAAATGGAGTTGAATCCCATGCAGTTTCTTGTCCTATGAGTAAGAGTTGTTTTCTGTTAAGAAGAGTGACTATTGTGCTCCTATTGCCATACACAGTGCAAATAGCACTCGCGTCTGTTCCCAGCTAGTACAGTGTATTGGACTGAAGAGGAGCTACCGTTCTTGTCAGTTTCCTAAGCAGAGTTGAACTAGATATGGCCATATTTGTAGGAAGCACAATTCTTTTGTTCTGAGCAAGCTCACTATTCGGACCCATGAGGAAACACAGTAGAGTAGAAGAGTGCTCTTTTCTCAAAATCAGAGTGTCTTTCTTGTAAGGCAAGCTAGTGTTTGTTTCCCAGTCAGAAATGGAGTTGAATCCCATGCAGTTTCTGGTCCTATGAGCAAGAGTTGTTTTCTGATAAGAAGAGACACTATTGTGCTCCTATTGCCATACACAGTGCAAATAGCACTCGCATCTGTTCCCAGCAAGTACAGTGTATTGGACTGAAAAGGAGCTACTGTTATTGTCAGTTTCCTAAGCAGAGTTGAACTACATATGATCCGTGTGTGTAGGAAGCACAGTTCTTTTGTTCTGAGCAAGCTCACAGTTCGGACCCCATAGGAAACACAGTAGAGTAGAAGAGTGCTCTTTTCTAAAAGCAGAGTGTGTTTCTTGTAAGGCGAGCTAGCATTTGTTTCCCAGTCCTCAATGGAGCTGTATCACATGCAGTTTCTGGTCCTACGAGCAAGAGTTGTTTTTGGTAAGGAAAGTCACTATTGCACTTCCATTGCATTACATAGTGCCAATAGCACTCGCGTCTGTTCCCAGCAAGTACAGTGTATTGGACTGAAGAGGAGCTACTGTTCTTGTAAGTTTCCTAAGCAGAGTTGAACTAGATATGGCCCGTGTGTGTAGGAAGCACAGTTCTTTTGTTCTGAGCAAGCTCAATGTTCAGACCCCATAGGAAACACAGTAGAGTAGAAGAGTGCTGTTTTCTCAAAAGCAGAGTGTGTTTCTTGTAAGGCAAGCTAGTGTTTGTTTCCCAGTCAGAAATGGAGTTGAATCCCATGCAGTTTCTTGTCCTATGAGTAAGAGTTGTTTTCTGATAAGGAGTCACTATTGTGCTCTTATTGCCATACACAGGGCAAATATCACTCGCATCTGTTCCCAGCAAGTACAGTGTATTGGACTGAAACGGAGCTACAGTTCTTGTCAGTTTCCTAAGCAGAGTTGAACTAGATATGGCCCGTGTGTGTAGGAAGCACAGTTCTTTTGTTCTGAGCAAGCTCAATGTTCGGACCCTATAGGAAACACAGTAGAGTAGAAGAGTGCTCTTTTCTCAAAAGCAGAGTGTGTTTCTTGTAAGTTGAGCTAGCGTTTGTTTCCCAGTCCTAAATGGAGTTGAATCACATACAGTTTCTGGTCCTACGAGCAAGAGTTGTTTTCTGGTAAGAAGAGTCACTATTGTGCTCCCATTGTCAAACAGAGTGCAAATAGCCCTGGCGTCTGTTCCCAGCATGTACAGTGTATTGGACTGAAGAGGATATACTGTTCTTTTCAGTTTCCTAAGCAGAATTGAACTAGATATGGCCATATTTGTAGGAAGCACAGTTCTTTTGTTCTGAGCAAGCTCACTGTTCGGACCCCATAGGAAACACAGTAGAGTAGAAGAGTGCTCTTTTCTCAAAAGCAGAGTGTGTTTCTTGTAAGGCGAGCTAGTGTTTGTTTCCCAGTCAGAAATGGAATTGAATCCCATGCAGTTTCTTGTCCTATGAGTAAGAGTTGTTTTCTGATAAGAAGAGTGACTATTGTGCTCCTATTGCCATACACAGTGCAAATAGCACTCGCTTCTGTTCCCAGCTAGTACAGTGTATTGGACTGAAGAGGAGCTACCGTTCTTGTCAGTTTCCTAAGCAGAGTTGAACTAGATATGGCCATATTTGTAGGAAGCACAATTCTTTTGTTCTGAGCAAGCTCACTATTCGGACCCCATAGGAAACACAGTAGAGTAGAAGAGTGCTTTTTTCTCAAAATCAGAGTGTCTTTCTTGTAAGGCAAGCTAGTGTTTGTTTCCCAGTCAGAAATGGAGTTGAATCCCATGCAGTTTCTGGTCCTATGAGCAAGAGTTGTTTTCTGATAAGAAGAGACACTATTGTGCTCCTATTGCCATACACAGTGCAAATAGCACTCGCGTCTGTTCCCAGCAAGTACAGTGTATTGGACTGAAAAGGAGCTACTGTTCTTGTCAGTTTCCTAAGCAGAGTTGAACTACATATGATCCGTGTGTGTAGGAAGCACAGTTCTTTTGTTCTGAGCAAGGTCACTGTTCGGACCCCAGAGGAAACACAGTAGAGTAGAAGAGTGCTCTTTTCTCAAAAGCAGAGTGTGTTTCTTGTAAGGAGAGCTAGTGTTTGTTTCCCAGTCTGAAATTGAGTGGAATCCCATGCAGTTTCTGGTCCTATGAGCAAGAGTTTTTTTCTGGTAAGAAGAGTAACTATTGAGCTCCCATTGCCATATACAGTGCAAATAGTCCTCGCGTCTGTTCCCAGCAAGTACAGTGTATTGGACTGAAGAGGAGCTAATGTTCATGTCAGTTTCCTAAGCGGAGTTGAACTAGATATGGCTCCTGTGTGTAGGATGCACAGTTCTTTTGTTCTGAGCAAGGTCACTGTTTGGACCCCAAAGGAAACACAGTAGATTAGAAGAGTGCTCTTTTCTCAAAAGCAGAGTGTGTTTCTTGTAAGGCTAGCTAGCGTTTGTTTCGCAGTCCCAAATGGAGTTTAATCACATGCAGTTTCTGGTCCTATGAGCAAGAGTTGTTTTCTGGTAAGAAGAGTAACTATTTCCTCCCATTGTCATACACAGGACAAATAGCAGTGGCGTCTGTTCCCAGCATGTACAGTGTATTGTACTGAAGAGGAGCTACTGTTCTTGTCAGTTTTCTAAGCATATTGAACTAAATATAGTCGGTGTGTTGGAAGCACAGTTCTTTTCTTCTGAGCAAGCTCACTGTTTTGGCCCTATAGGAAACACAGTAGAGTAGAAGAGTGCTCTTTTCTCAAAAGCAGAGTGTGTTTCTTGTAAGGCGAGCTAGCGCTTGTTTCCCAGTCCTAAATGGAGTTGAATCACATGCAGTTTCTGTTCCTACGAGCAAGAGTTGTTTTCTGGTAAGAAGAGTCACTATAGTGCTCCCATTGTCATACACAGGGCAAATATCACTGGCGTCTGTTCCCAGCATACAGTGTATTGGACTGAAGAGGATCTACTGTCCTTGTCAGTTTCCTATGCAGACTTGATCTAGATATGGCCCCTGTGTGTAGGAAGCACAGTTCTTTTGTTCTGAGCAAGCTCACTGTTCGGACCCCAGAGGAAACACAGTAGAGTAGAAGAGTGCTCTTTTCCCAAAAGCAGAGTGTGTTTCTTGTAAGGTGAGATAGTATTTGTTTCCGAGTACTAAATGGAATTGAATCACATGCAGTTTTTGGTCCTACGAGCAAGATTTGTTTTCTGGAAAGAAGCGTCACTATTGCGCTCCCATTGCCATACACAGTGCAAATAGCACTGGCGTCTGTTCCCAGCAAGTGCAGTGTATTGGACTGAAGAGGAGCTACTGTTCTTTTCAGTTTCCTAAACAGAGTTGAACTAGATATAGTCGGTGTGTGTAGGAAGCACAGTTCTTTTATTCTGAGCAAGCTCACTTTTCTGGCCCTATAGGAAACACATTAGAGTACAAGAGTGCTCTTTTCTCAAAAGCAGAGTGTGTTTCTTGTAAGGCGACCTAGTGTTTGTTTCTGAGTCCTAAATGGAGTTTAATCACATGCAGTTTCGGGTCCTACGAGCAAGAGTTGTTTTCTGGTAAGAAGAGTCACTATTGCACTACCATTGTCATACACAGGGCAAAAAGCACTGGCGTCTATTCCCAGCATGTACAGTGTATTGGACTGAAGAGGATCTACTGTTCTTGTCATTTTCATAAGCAGAATTGAACCAGATATGGCTGTGTGTGTAGGAAGCACAGTTCTTTTGTTCTGAGCAAGCTCACTGTTCTGGCTCTATAGGAAACACAGTAGAGTAGAAGAGTGCTCTTTTCTCAAAAGCAGAGTGTGTTTCTTGAAAGGCGAGCTAGCTTTTGTTTCCCAGTCCTAAGTGGAGTTGAATCACATGAGATTTTGGGTCCCATGAGCAAGAGTTGTTTTCTGAAAAAAAGAGTAACTATTGTGCTCCCATTGCCATACACAGTGCAAATAGCACTGGCGTCTGTTCCCAGCAAGTACAGTGTATTGGACTGAAGAGGATCTACAGTTCATGTCATTTACCTCTGCAGAATTGATCTAGATATGGCCCGTGTGTTTAGGAAGCACACTTCTTTTGTTCTGAGCAAGCTCACTGTTCTGGCTCTATAGGAAACACAGTAGAGTAGAAGAGTGCTCTTTTCTCAAAAGCAGAGTGTGTTTCTTGTAAGGCCAGCCGCCGTTTGTTTCCAGTCCTAAATGGAGTTGAATCACATGCAGTTTTTGGTCCTACGAGCAAGAGTTGTTATCTGGTAAGAAGAGTCACTATTGCGCTCCCATTTCCATACACAGTGCAAATAGCACTCGCGTCTGTTCCCAGCAAGTACAGTGTTTTGTACTGAAGAGGAGCTACTGTTCTTGTCAGTTTCCTAAGCAGAGTTGAACTAGATATGGCCCGTGTGTGTAGGAAGCACAGTTCTTTTGTTCTGAGCAAGCTCAGTGTTCGGACCCCATAGGAAAAACAGTAGAGTAGATGAGTGGTCTTTTCTCAGAAGCAGAATGTGTTTCTTCTAAGGCGAGCTAGCGTTTGTTTCCCAGTCCTAAATGGAGCTGAATCACATGCAGTTTCTCTTCCTACCAGCAAGAGTTGTTTTCTGGTAGGAAGAGTCACTATTGCGTTCCCATTGTCATACACAGGGCAAATAGCACTGGCGTCTATTCCCAGCATGTACAGTGTATTGGACTGAAGAGGATCTACTGTCCTTGTCAGTTTCCTAAGCAGAATTGATGTAGATAAGGCCTGTGATTGTAGGAAGCACAATTCTTTTGTTCTGAGCAAGCTCACTGTTCGGACCCCATAAGAAACACAGTAGAGTAGAAGAGTGCTCTTTTCTCAAAAGCAGAGTGTGTTTCTTGTAAGGCGAGCTAGCGTTTGTTTCCCAGTCCTAAATGGAGTTGAATCACATGCAGTTTCTGTTCCTACGAGCAAGAGTTGTTTTCTGGTAAGAAGAGTCACTGTAGTGCTCCCATTGTCATACACAGGGCAAATATCACTGGCGTCTGTTCCCAGCATACAGTGTATTGGACTGAAGAGGATCTACTGTCCTTGTCAGTTTCCTATGCAGACTTGATCTAGATAAGGCCCCTGTGTGTAGGAAGCACAGTTCTTTTGTTCTGAGAAAGCTCACGGTTCTGGCCCTACAGGAAACACAGTAGAGTAGAAGAGTGCTCTTTTCCCAAAAGCAGTGTAAGTTTCTTGTAAAGCGAGCTAGTATTTGTTTCCCAGTCCTAAATGGAATTGAATCACATGCAGTTTTTGGTCCTACGAGCAAGATTTGTTTTCTGGAAAGAAGAGTCACTATTGCGCTCCCATTGCCATACACAGTGCAAATAGCACTGGCGTCTGTTCCCAGCAAGTACAGTGTATTGGACTGAAGAGGAGCTACTGTTCTTGTCAGTTTCCTAAGCAGAGTTGAACTAAATATAGTCGGTGTGTGTTGGAAGCACAGTTCTTTTTTTCTGAGCAAGATCACTCTTCTGGCTCTATAGGAAAAACATTAGAGTAGAAGAGTGCTCTTTTCCCAAAAGCAGAGTAAGTTTCTTGTAAGACGAGCTAGCGTTTGTTTCCCAGTCCTAAATGGAGTAAAATCACATGCCGTTTCTGTTCCTAAGAGCAAGAGTTGTTTTCTGGTAAGAAGTGTCACTATTGCGCTCCCATTGTAATACACAGGGCAAATAGCACTGGCTTCTATTACCAGCATGTACAGTGTATTGGACTGAAGAGGATCTACTGTTCTTGTCAGTTTCCTAAGCAGAATTGAACTAGATATGGCCGTGTTTGTAGGAAGCACAGTTCTTTTGATCTGAGCAAGCTCACTGTTTTGGCCCTATAGGAAACACAGTAGAGTAGAAGAGTGCCCTTTTCTCAAAAGCAGAGTGTGTTTCTTGTAAGGCGAGCTAGTGATTGTTTTTCAGTCCTAAATGGAGTTGAATCACATGCAGTTTCTGGTCCTACGAGCAAGAGTTGTTTTCTGGTAAGAAGAGTCACTATTGCGCCCCCATTGACATACATAGGTAAAATAGCACTGGCACCTTTTCCCAGCAAGTACAGTGTATTGGACTGAAGAGGATCAACTGTCCTTGTCAGGTTCCTATGCAGAATTGAATTAGGTATGGCCCGTGTGTGTAGGAAGCACAATTCTTTTGTTCTGAGCAAGCTCATTGTTCTGGCTGTATAGGAAACACAGTAGAGTAGAAGAGTGCTCTCTTCTCAAAATCAGAGTGTGTTTCTTGTAAGGGGAGCTAGCGTTTGTTTCCCAGTCCTAAATGGAGTTGAATCACATGGAGTTTTTGGTCCTACGAGCAAGAGTTGATTTCTGGAAAGAAGAGTCACTATTGTGCTCCCATTGTCATACACATGGCAAATAGCACTGGCATTTGTTCCCAGCATGTACAGTGTATTGGACTGAAGAGGATCTACTGTTCTTGTCAGGTTCCTACGCAGAGTTGAACTATATATGTCCCGTGTGTGTATGAAGCACATTTCCTTTGTTCTGAGCAAGCTCACTGTTCTGGCCCTATAGGAAACACAGTAGAGTAGAAGAGTGCTCTTTTCTAAAAAGCAGAGTGTATTTCTTGTAAGGCAAGCTAGCGTTTGTTTCCCAGTCCTAAATGAGTTGAATCCCATGCAGTTTCTGGTCCTAGGAGCAAGAGTTGTTTTGTGGTAAGAAGAGTCACTATTGCGCTCCAATTGTCATACACAGTGCAAATAGCACTGGCGTCTGTTCCCAGCAAGTACAGTGTATTGGACTGAAAGGGATCTACTGTTCTTGTCAATTTCCTAAGAAGAATTAAACTAGATGTGGCCCGTGTGTGTAGGAAGCACAGTTCTTTTGTTCTGAGCAAGCTCACTGTTCGGAACCCATAGGAAACACAGTAGAATACAAGAGTGCTCTTTTCTCAAAAGCAGAGTGTGTTTCTTGTAAGGCGAGATAGCATTTGTTTCCCAGTCCTAAATGGAGTTGAATCACATGCAGTTTCTGTTCCTACGAGCAAGAGTTGTTTTCTGGTAAAAAGAGTCACTATTGCGCTCCCAATGCCACACACAGTGCAAATAGCACTCGCGTCTGTTCCCAGCAAGTACAGTGTATTGGACTGAAGAGGAGCTGCTGTTCTTGTCAGTTTCCTAAGCAGAGTTGAACTAGATATGGCCATGTGTGCAGGAAGCACAGTTCTTTTGTTCTGAGAATGCTCACTCTTTGGACCCTATAGGAAACACAGTAGAGTAGAAGTGTGCCCTTTTCTCAAAAGCAGAGTGTGTTTCTTGTAAGGGAGCTAGCGTTTGTTTCCCAGTCCTAAATGGAGTTGAATCACATGCAGTTTCTGGTCCTACGAGCAAGAGTTGTTTTCTGGTAAGGAAAGTCACTATTGTGCTCCCATTGTCATACACAGTGCAAATAGCACTGGCGTCTTTTCCCAGCAAGTACAGTGTATTGGACTGAAGAGGAGCTACTGTTCTTGTCAGTTTCCTAAGCAGAGTTGAACATGATATGGCCCGTGTGTAGGAAGCACACTTCTTCTGTTCTGAGCAAGCTCACTGTTCGGACCCAATAGGAAACACAGTAGAGTAGAAGAGTGCTCTTTTCTCAAAAGCAGAGTGTGTTTCTTGTAAGGCGAGCTAGCGTTTGTTTCCCAGTCCTAAATGGAGTTTAATCACATGCAGTTTTTGGTACTATGAGCAAGAGTTGTTTTATGGAAAGAAGAGTCACTATTGCGCTCCCATTGCTATACACAGGGCAAATAGCACTGGCGTCTGTTCCCAGCATGTGCAGTGTACTGGACTGAGGAGGATCTACTGTTCTTGTCAGTTTCCTAAGTAGAGTTGAACTAAATATAGTCGGTGTGTTTAGGAAGCACAGTCCTTTTTTTTGAGCAAGCTCACTCTTCTGGCCCTATAGGAATCACATTAGAGTATAAGAGTGCTCTTTTCTCAAAAGCATAGTGTGTTTCTTGTAAGGCAAGCTAGCGTTTGTTTCCCAGTCCTAAATGGAGTAAAATCACATGGATTTTCTGGTCCTACGAGCAAGAGTTGTTCTCTAGTAAGAAGAGTCACTATTGCGCTCCCATTGCCATACACAGTGCAAATAGCACTGGCGTCTGTTCCCAGCAAGTACAGTGTATTGGACTGAAGAGGAGATACTGTTCTTGTCAGTTTCCTAAGCAGAGTTGAACTAGATATGGCCCGTGTGTGTAGGAAGCACGGTTCTTTTGTTCGGAGCAAGCTCACTGTTCGGACATCATATGAAACACAGTAGAGTAGATGAGTTGTCTTTTCTCAAAAGAAGAGTGTGTTTATTGTACGGCAAGGTAGCGTTTGTTTCCCAGTTCTAAATGGAGTTGAATCTCATGCAGTTTCTGGTCCTATGAGCAAGAGTTGTTTTCTGGTAAGGAAAGTCACTATTGCGCTCCCATTGCCACACACAGTGCAAATAGCACTCGCGTCTGTTTCCATCAAGTACAGTGTATTGGACTGAAGAGGATCTACTGTTCTTGTCAGTTTCCTAAGAAGAGTTGGATTAGATATGGCCCATTTGTGTAGGAAGCACAGTTTTTTTGTTCTGAGCAAGCTCACTCTTCGGACCCTATAGGAAACACAGTAGAGTAGAAGTGTACTCTTTTCTCAAAAGCAGAGTGTATTTCTTGTTATGCGAGCTAGTGTTTGTTTCCCAGTCATAAATGGTGTTGAAAACCATGCAGTTTCTGGTCCTACGAGCAAGAGTTGCTTTCTGGTAAGGAAAGTCACTATTGCGCTCCCATTGCCATACACAGTGCAAATAGCACTGGAGTCTGTTCCCAGCAAGTACAGTGTATTGGACTGAAGAGGAGCTACTGTTCTTGTCAGTTTCCTAAGCAGAGTTGAACTGGATATGGCCCGTGTGTGTAGGAAGCACACTTCTTCTGTTCTGAGCAAGCTCACTGTTCGGATCCCATAGGAAACACAGTAGAGTAGAAGAGTGCTCTTTTCTCAAAAGCAGAGTGTGTTTCTTGTAAGGCGAGCTAGCGTTTGTTTCCCAGTCCTAAATGGAGTTGAATCCCATGCAGTTTTTGGTCCTACGAGCAAGAGTTGTTTTCCGGAAAGAAGAGTCACTATTGCGCTCCCATTGCTATACACAGGGCAAATAGCACTGGCGTCTGTTCCCAACATGTGCAGTGTATTTGACTGAAGAGGATCTACTGTTCTTGTCAGTTTCCTAAGCAGAGTTGAACTAAATATAGTCGGTGTGTGTAGGAAGCGCAGTTCTTTTGTTCTGAGCAAGCTCACTCTTCTGGCCCTATAAGAAACACATTAGAGTAGAAGAGTGCTCTTTTCTCAAAAGCAGAGTGTGTTTCCTGTAAGGCAAGCTAATGTTTGTTTCCAGTCCTAAATGGAGTAAAATCACATGCAGTTTCTGGTCCTACGAACAAGTGTTGTTTTCTGGTAAGAAGAGTCACTATTGCGCTCCCATTGTCATAAACAGGGCAAATAGCACTGGCGTCTATTCCCAGCATGTACAGTGAATTGGACTGAAGAGGATCTACTGTTCTTGTCAGTTTCCTAAGCAGAATTGAACTAGATATGGCCGTGTGTGTAGGAAGCACAGTTCTTTTGTTCTGAGCAAGCTCACTGTTTTGGCCCTATAGGAAACACATTAGAGTAGGAGAGTGCTCTTTTCTCAAAAACAGAGTGTGTTTCTTGTAAGGCGAGCTAGCGTTTGTTTTTCATTCCTAAATGGAGTTGAATCACATGCAGTTTCT